>NC_082382.1:8856529-9024029 GCF_031168955.1 Gadus macrocephalus | reverse complement strand
ACAGAGAGAGACAGTGAGAGAAAGGAAGAGTGAATGTCTTTTTTGTATCTATACTGGCATGGTATGTATGTATCCTTATACATCAACATTGTTTCCATATCCCCATTTGTGCTCCGTTTGACATTTCCTTTCGGGTACCGTGCCCGGATGTGCATCGCATGACAGTAGCACAACAGAGCCGTACAGATGTGTACAACCAGTTGACAAAGTGATGGTAAGAAGCCACGGGGGCTTTAATCCCAACGCAACAAGAAGACCCTACAATCACCCCTCCCACGAGACGCTCTATGCACCTCATCACTGCAACAAGACCTGCCAGCCTCTCCGAGACCAGTCTGATTCAGACAGAAGGTCCACCAGCCTTCTGTCTGTGGCGCCTCGGGCCCCCGAGACCGAGGCAGGGGCCCCCCCACCCGAGGGAGGGCCGCATTTTTGTCACTGCTGCCGAATATGTTGTCAGTATTATAGTTTTTTGATACCTATTCTCTCTTTGTAATAGCGTTTTTTTTTTGCAGAACAGTGATGTAAAATATGGCGATTGGACTGTTTTGGTTTTCTTTTTCTCGTGCTGTGTACTCACGTGCTTTGTTTTGTGCCAAATGGTTATACTTGATTGCTTTTTGAATAAAATAAAAAAAGGAAGAGAGGAACATTTGGAATAACCGTTTTGTTTGGCCCCTTCATAATGTAAGCCCTGTGATGTAACGAAAAAGATCATGGAAAAGGAGACAATGAACAACATTTAATAAAATCTTTTTTCCATTTTCCCAAAAAACAAGTCTGTTTTGTCTGTCCGTTTCAATAACCTTGCGCAAAAATAAAACTCATAAACAACCAAGAAACAAATGAACACAACTTGTTTATCTGTTGTATAGTGGGGACACATTATTGCCTTGATAAGTTACAATGCAACACATGCAGCAAGCAACCAATCACATGCATTCCTCTTGGCTGCCCTCATAAGTATACATCCTCCCTCACCAGACGCTGCGGAAAGATCAATATTTACAGGCAATCATCTGTACACGTGTACTGTGGGACAAGAGGAAAACAATACAGCATGAAGACATATGCATACATGCACACACACACACACACACACACACACACACAGACACACCCACACACACACACACACACACACACACAACACACACACACACACACACACACACACACACACACACACACACACACACACACACACACACACACACACACACACACACACACACAAATACAAGCTCTCACTCATTAAGAATGTAAATCCCTCAAGGTCGTACAGCTGGTTTGAATCAGCGGTAGTAATGACATCACTTCACAGCTTTATCATTCTCTGTTTGGGTGGGGCACAGAAAAACATGTCCAGCTGTCTGAATGGGACACGCTCCCTCTAACCATGTACTACAGACCTGACCCATGTGACCGGCACATTATTTAGACAATTCATTACAAGGCTTCATTCTCTTCATAAAGCAAATAGTGTGCATCAGAGGAGAGGTGTGCCTGTGATGTGTTTTTGCCTTTCGACTGTTTACATGCCGGTGTTATTCATAACCCGTGTGTGTCATCACACCCGCCTCGCTCGTCAGACTCTCAGCACAAGTGTTTCCAACGCGACGTCCGCCCCATCCCCCCCCCCCCCCCCCCCCTCAGCCCCTCGCCATGCGAACACCAGGCCTGCAAAGAGACGGCCACGGAGACATGAGCATCAGACACAAGCTAGCCCAAGCCTGTCCCCTGCTAAAGGGTCACCCATGTCTAATGCGTGAATTCCCCACTGCATCGATGTATGTTGCTGTAATGCGGTATGCGCGCAAAGGCATGCTGTTGAGTTGCATGCAGGCTTGTCTCATCTTAAAGTCTGTCTCTACTAGGGGTGTGAACGGTTACAAAATATTGTAAACGGTTACACAACCCCTTTTTTTTCTCCGTGCACACGGTTAACCGTTTTATTTAATTTATTTTTTTTAAGTGGACCGCCGTCGCGCTATACGACCAATGGAGGGTAGAGTTTAGATCGAAAATCAAGCTTTTGGCCATGATATTATATATACAATTACATTATATTATATATAGAGCTCCGGGAGTCGCAAACGGCAACATTGACTTTCTCCTCCGTGCTGCAGTTCACCCCGGACTGCACTGGACTGAGTTTGACGGTTGAACGCTGATTGGCTGTTACGTTACACATGTGACTCTGTGGCCACGCTGTTGAACGCTGATTGGCTGTCATCACGTGAAATTTGCGTCAAAGTTCAAATATTTGACCTCGAGCGAATTTTTCGCGCAACAAATTCTCGTGAACGCGCTCGCCTGTGCACGGCAAAAGTTTGGCGTGACAAATCAAAACTTGTTGCCGGTTTTCTCTCGCGAAAAATTCGCCCGATACGCGTCTCTGCGTTCACTTTGTATGGGATCTTGTCGCCCCGTCGCGTTTGGTGTGAACGTACGGTTGAGGCCAGCACTGGAACCGTGAACTTACACGTTACATGACGTAGCCTAATGCCCGGTGTTCAGTTACCCAACATTTATCGCGTGCATTTATTTGCTCCTTAATGTTGTCCAAGTGGAACATTTGTAGCTTTATTAATCGCTAAATAAATAGTATGTGTTATTTTTGATTTAAATATATATATTTTTCGGTTTTCGTTTACTGATTTTTCCTAAACGGTTATGATTTACTAACCGGTTACACGTGTACCCGGTCACACCCCTAGTCTCTACCTCTCTCCCCCTCTCTCTAGCTGCGGTGGAAGAGAGAGCAGGACCTTGACTGACACGGTGCAGATGTTGTAGAATCACGGAGGGGAGAGAGTATGAGGGTGTGTGTGTGTGTGTGTGTGTGGGGGGGGTTAGGGTTAAGGGTAACTCCCAGGTGACCCCAATCCCATAGGGCTCCACAATGACTTAGCTGCTACACCCTTCTGCTTAGGAGCGGTTGTATCTCAGCACATTAACTACCCCACCCATGTGCACTGGGGGAGAGTGTGTGGGTGTCAGTGTGAGTGTACATCCTTTTGGAACATGTCAAGCAGCACCACTCGAAGGACAACAGACAAACACACTGACCAACACACACACACACACACACACACACACACACACACACACACACACACACACACACACACACACACACACACACACACACACACACACACACACACACACACACACACACACACACAACCCACACAGCTAACCTGACACACACTGACAGACAGACAGACAGACAGACAGACAGACAGACAGACAGACAGACAGACAGACAGACAGACAGACAGACAGACAGACAGACAGACAGACAGACAGACAGACAGACAGACGGAGCATTGGTGTGTGTGTGTGTGTGTGAGCGGCCAGGCTCAGGGGTTAGGATCACATCTCGGCTGGATGTTTTCACGCCCGGGGCGGGGTCCCCCCACAATGTACTCACAGCTGCCAAGTACGTCATGATCCCCTCCTCCCTGCACGCCAAGACACACTCTGGCTCCCCTCAGTGAGGGGCTGGAGGTCAGCCTTTGATGGGGACCTCTGTTGACAGCGGATCAAGCTCCACGGTGGATACAATGTCCCGGTGCCAGCAGTAGGTGGACATCACAGGGAGATGAACCCAGGTACTTCTTTTTGGCAACAGGACGCGCTTTAAGATACCAAGAACAACCACTCTATTCTTTTAGCATGGGCCGGGCCCCGTGGCTGACATGGAGGGTTGATCACGGCTGGACTCGTTAAACACCTTGGCCGGCTGAACACAACACAACACTATGGTTTTTTACAATATGACAACAATAATTATAAGGGTGTAAAGGTATTTTTAAGGTTTAGTCCAAAACCGAAAGATAGTGGTGCAGTTACCAGACTGGAACAACAGGCTTAAGCAAATGTAGTTTAAGTTCAGGAAGACGACATTAACCTTCTATTTCTCACAGCTCTATGTTTGGTTCTAAATTCTCTCGTGGTGGTCGCAGGCCCCTCCACTTCATCGCTCAACCAATCAGGACCTCATGCATTAACAGGAGTACAATTGCGCGCCAATGCACAGGGTATACTTTCATGCTTGTCTCTTGTCTGTAGTTTTTATTGAGACTTGTTGCAGATGTCGGCAAGCTTCAAACACTTGCTTCCTGCGATTCCTTTCATCGAGGTTCTACGTCGGCCAACACTGAACCGGCTTCCATTTCATCTGTTCCGAGGTGTAGGAGCTACCGGATCACCGGAGGCCAAACCCTATGAGCCTGCACCCTAAAACACGCTGCAGCTAAGAGCCCACATCGCCAGGATTCAAGGATTAGCCTGGTTCCAGCCTGGTTCTAGCCTAATTCTAGCCTGGTTCTAGCCTGATTCTATCCTGGTTCGAGCCTGGTTCTAGCCTAGTTCTACCGGTCTGTCTTGCTGGGTATTTAAATCATGTGAGGGCCGCCCCCCAACAGAAATCTTCGGTTCAGCTCCAGCCGACACCAGCGCATTCTCAACATAATGCAGGCCCTAATGAGTCACTAATCGGTCCCCCTTACCCTTCGACTCCTGGCTAAAGGCGCTGGGAATCCTGGGAGCTCCAGGTCTTCAGATCAACATCTCACCAACTTCCCCATCCCCCCCCATCAGTGCCTCGTCTCATCGACCCCGCCCCGTCCCCAAACGCCCCCTAAACCTCCCTCTAGCTCCTCCCTGTCCGCTCTACCTTCTGGTAGGCCGTTAATTTTTCAAGGGTAAAAACTTCGCAGGGTCTCTCTAAATTCTGCCGTCAATAGGTCCTGATAAAAGTTGCCAAAAGATCGCTTTTTTTAGCAACTCCGCTTGAAAAGGGACTCGTATGTTACAGACCAGAAGGACTTTCCAGGAGGAAGGTGGGCGTGGTGCCTATAATAAACAGATGGATCCAGGTTTATTGTGTTCTTACTTACTGGCCAATTAACTCACTTAAGACCCCAGGTTAATTGTTAACTCACTGGGCACTTGGCCATCCATTACCATCCATTATATTAAAGGTCCCATGGCATGCTACTTTATGGATCCTTTTATTTAGGTGTTAGTAGGCCCCTACTAACACAGTATTTGAAGACGTTCAAGAAATTCAGCCTTGGTGCAGAATTACAGCCACTACGAGCCAGTACCACATTGAGCTTTCCACAAGCGTGCCGTTTTTTAGAGGCGGGTCAAGGTGGAGTATGGGGGTGTGGCCCTGAGCAGCTTACGGCCATGGAACCATGCACAAGTGTTTTCAGTGGATGTATCGCAATGGCTCGGATTCATAATATCATCTGGAGGCGCACACAGCTTTTGTCCGTGTTCTGTATATATCCTAGAACACTCCGGGTGCTCCGCCGGGAGACCGGGAGCTCTATATCTAAATAATAGAATACAATATATAGATATCTATATGATATAACATATATATTATCACGGCCAAAAGCTGTGTGCGCCTCGGGATGAAATTATGAATCTCAAACGACTGCGTCTGGTTCTCCGTCGTCTCTGGTTCTTCAACTTCCACGTCAATCTGAAGAGGAATGAGCGGCGACATGGAGGAGAATGGGATGGTTGCCCGAGATTATTGCCCGGGATAGTCTCCCGCCTGAGCCCCGCTGCCGGGGCTCATTTCCCCCAATTCCTTCTCAACCATGGCTTCAATTAGATAACCCCTACTACGAGTCTCGTTGTGGAAGTGCCGGGAGTCCGCAAACGGCAACAATCCCATTCTCCTCCATGTCGCGGTTCAATCTGGACTTCAGGGAGTCAAATCCAAAGTTCCTTTCACCCAATTCCTTCTTAACCATGGCCGAGATAACCCCCACTACGAGTCTCGTTGAGGACGCACCGGAGACATCAGAGAACCCAACACAGTCTAGTCTTTTCACCAAATGGGAGCTTTACGCAAACCTTACCTTGTGTATTCTTATGCATCACCAACAGCAGAACGGTTATCCAAATAACAAATAAACACTTGCGTTACAGTGTGTGTATTCACATACACACATGTGGCGCTCGCACGTTCGTAGCTCATTGTCTTATTGGCGGGCCATATTCTCTGGGCAGGCAAAGCAGAGAAAGGGGAGGTAACCTTGCCCCTTATGATGATTTATATATACACATATGGGGCCAAATTTCAAATCGGCGCGTCTGAGCTTTCATTTTTTCAAAGTCGGAGCAGGAAACCTAGTGCTTGTTCTACACCTAACACCATTTCTAGCCACTGGGGGACCATGGGCAGGCTAGGGGAACTCATATTAATGTTAGAAAACCTCATAGAGTGAAATGTTCATGCCATGGGACCTTTAAAAACAAGTATTTAGCAGCTTCCATAAATATATCTTGGTTTGTCCAACACAAGTAAATGCGTACGAACTGCCCTGGCTAGGGCAGTTTGGCTCTACCGAGCCAAATCCACAGGTTTGGATTCTATGTTAACACAGAAAGATGGGAAAGAGAATTCATAAGTATTTAGGGAAAAACAACAGGGGTGCAAAGAAAATCCGACTGCACCTACACTAGGCTACGGTATATTAACCCGCATTCTCAGCTTGTTGTTTCATGAAAGCTGTATAAACATGGAAAATACGATGAAAAATACCACTTCATTACCATGATCGAAATTGAATTGAGAGTCTTCTAAACGACCAAATCCTTTTGAAGCAGTTTCAGTCTGTATCAGGGAAGGCAAGGGGAAAGTGTGACTAGCAGGAAGAACTGCCCTCATCTGTTAAACATGGTGAAGGGAGAGTCAAAGCCTTCGGGGGTCTTATTAAAACTCATTTACACTTTTAAATATAGAAACGTAATTCATCAATGCGTCAAAATAAACTGCATGTGTGTTTAAACTATATAGCCAAAATACAGTTTAAACGTTTTATTACTTTATTCAGTTTGCAAAAGAAGGTACAGCTTTGTTGATTCCAAAAGCAGAATTAGAACCATAAAGAAAATGTAAACGTTTGAAAAAATAAATTCAGACTGCATCATGGGAAAGGAGAAGGAATGTGTTCTTTGGATGCGATGACGCTGTCCATATTACACACCGGACCCATTGAGAAGGTTAATATGCAGCAGCAGTGAAGTTGGTGTTCACACATTAGGGAGTAACCAGAAACACCCAACACATCCATGCTATAGCTATATCCCAGCCTTGCCTAACTCGCAGCATTACTTCTCAACAATTGGCTATGTGACATATTACCGTACATATTTCTTCCTGTGTTTATATATTTTCCTATATACGTATACGCATTCATACTAAATCTTATTGAATCATCTTCAATTAAAATGTAGTTAATACAGTGACAATGGACCATGCTTGTATTCAGATAGGCCATGCCAAGGGTTCAATTGAAAACCAAAGATTATTAGATATTATATTTTGTCCCATAAACAAAATATATGGGACAACAAACAAATAATCCATCCGCAGAAAGCCGTTCTGCTGTCATTTGTCTGTTAGGAAACATCTGCAGGAAACTATGTGGAAGGAATTATCTCTTATTTTCCATTCATGCAAAAGTGATACAAGATAAAGTCTAACAACCCCTTTCTTATATTCATATATGTAGACCTAAGTAAAGGATGCAAGGTAGGCAAGTAACTGCAGATGCCTTCAGGAAATTGCCCCCTATAGGAAAGATACTTCATTAATCAGATTAAATTAAATTAAATTAAATTAGAGTTCAGTGATTGTACAATGTACACATTGACATCTGATTTGCATCTGATATCCATAATCATCTTGAGAATGACGTCAACTGTGAATAGCATGGCTGTCATGAGTTGTGCACATAACACTAACAATTCTAAAATAATATTGACATTTACATACAAAACATTATATTCACAGTAACATTACAAACATAGTATTGACACTAGCAATAGAAACAAAGTATTGACACTCACATTAGAAACATATTATTGACACTAACATTACAAACATATTATTGACTAACATTACAAACATTCTATTCCACAATGATTCTGCAGCGCACATTAACAACAGCAGATGACCTTTAAACTCATAAGAAGGCCCTCATGGATATGTGTGAGTATGAATAGGCAAATAGTCCCATTGAAGAATACATTTCAATCAGAAGAGACTAGCATTTAAAACCAACCACAAGATTTATTGACACTACGTTTGGCGATAAGGCACCATCAGATTTTTCTTCATGGGGACGAGGGATCCATGAAGGATGCCGGGAGATGATTCCCCCCTGAGAGTCTGACCTGGTGTGACTACTTCGTGTGGCCCCATCCACACGAAGCCGATTTCATGGCGAAACCGCAAAGGTCTTGCACGGTTCGGCCTTCCGTCCACACGAAGCCGGCGAATCCGCTGACCGAAACCGCAAACTTCTGAAACCACCCTCGGAGGTGGTTTCAAATCTACCCGGTTTCGTTTTGGATTCGTGTGGACGCCTGAAACCGACTGAAACCGTAAACCATGACGTCATCGCCCCACCCCTCGACCCTCTAGCCAATGACTGTTAAGCCCGCGGAGTCTCACCCTTTATGCGCATGCTCGCCTCTTCTTATTATTTATTTTCCTTATGGATTGCTGTAGCAGAAGCAGCGCCCCTTATGGGCCTGGAATGTGTACTACAGAGTTTCTACAGATCTACCCGGTTTCGCTTGACTCCGTCTTTATGGAGATACTCCGAAACCGGATAGATCGAAACCGTAACTGTTTTGGCCTCGTGTGGACGGGTGCCTCGGCCCTGGAGGAAGTAATGGCTTTCTCCGTAGACAGGTGGTGCTTAATCCTGGAGGTGGAGGGGATGGAGGACGGCTGCAACGAGTCTCAATGAAAACAACAGACACATGACCACCATGAATGAGAGATGTTTAGATACAATCCGCGTTGGAGCGCATTCGCACTCCTGGTAATTGCATGAGGACCTGATTGGTTGAGATATGAAGGGGAGGGGCTTGCGATGACAGCGTGGGAATTTAAATCCCAGATAGATCGAGGGTAAACAGAAGGGGAATGTTGTCTTCCTGATTGAACATTTGCATTAGCAACCTAAGAATCCTGTGAGTATGGACATTGAAGGCCCAAAAGCAGGTCTACTGTTGTTATTGTCTTAGAGCGCCCCCTACTGTGCCATCTCGGTAATGACGTTGATCTGCATTCGCATAAACACAACCCAGGTCCTAAACAAGCGGTCTTCAGCCTTTTCGACCCACTTTAGTCCTGCAAATGTTTTCGACCCAGGTTAAGCTTTGGTGTATTTGAAAAACCCTCAAATTGTTTTACACAGTCAACCTCTGCCGGTTATAACAAGCCCTGGTGAACATAGGACCTAGGCCCTAAGCCTAAGGCATCACTTTGCTTAAGTGAATAGTAGCAATTTGCTCGCGGATATGAATCATTAGGTCCGTTTTTGTGTATACAGACCATAAAAAACTGTTTATTCAAATGGATCATAAAATCTATAGCTTATTTCTGCATCTTCTGCAAAGCCATCAGGTGACCACGATCGCCTGACCCCAAATCAGCTCTGAGTCTGAACGCATGGGACGGGACGCTCCAAAATGTACTTTCAGGTACACGGGTTTCGCAGTGTAGAGAGCGCCGACGGGACTTCCGATCTAGAGATATCAGTTTCCGTTACATGTTTCGGGTATTGCTTTATCAATATGTTCGTAAAAAACTACATATTAATTCTCACTGTCTTTGTTGTTGTTATTCTTTTTATGTTCCTGTGCCCTCTTTCGGGACTTTTTAGCGGCGTACACTACAGTTCATTCGAAAGTACAAGACCGGATATTGCGTCGCGGTGGACCGGGATAACGTTACAATACCTGACCCTCTCTAAGCGCAGTGGCCAATAAAGACACGGGGGTGTGTGAAGAAGGCGGGATTTTAAGCTTTCCTGCTCCTGCGAAAATGTCGATGGATTAGCAGGTAAAGGAACGGCAGAACAAGCGGTGAGTCTAAATCGTTTGACTGATATGACAGTTCATTGAAAGTGCTTATTGTATAGTTGACAAAGACAGCTGCAGCAATTGTTAACGCCTTCATTTCCCAACGGTGTTGTTTCTATTGGTAAAGTGCATCGTCCCTCATTAACGGTAAGTATCAAATACATCCACTTTAAACGCCTACTTTAATAAGAATCGGTGTTAATGTCTAGCTAACCGTTCTAGATATATGCATGTTAATTATTACCATCCTATGGCTGCTTGTAGGCCAACGTGTCCGATTAATAGTTTAATAGTGAACCAATTAAAACAATGGAAAGCTGTGATGTGCGTCATAATAGAAGATGTTGGAGGATGTTGCGCACTTCTATTTACCTTTTCATTTAGAACACGCGCACACTGCATTATGATCCAGTAGTGTATATGTAATATAATGCTTCAGTTAAATATTACTTTTCATTGTCAGGGACGATCTCTTTATCCATAAAATCGATTTATCATTATTATTATTATTATTAATAATAATAATAATAATAATAACAATAATGAAAAAAAAATATTATTAAATCATAGGCAAAATTTCCCAGGTCTATGCTGGTGTTATTCACCTTTTAATGTTAGTTGTAACATTACTGTAGAACAAAAAGCATATTGACAATTTGTTCAATGTTCAGTTGTGTTGGGCCTATAAGTCCAAGTAGCCTAATTGTTATGCAATTACATTGGCCCAAAGTTAAAATATAAACGTGATGTGATGTAGCCTATAACTGATTGTTGTTGGCTGCGCATTGAAATAAAATCCACATAAATAAGCAAAGTAGGCCTGTAGTTTTAATAGTTGTGATACATTTTCTGTCAATGAAGGTGCGTAGTCTATGCCCATAGTGTACTTTTTCAATGTATTTCCATCCTTCCAGACGTTTCTATGGGATACGCACTTCTTATTACTGATGTAAACAAACCATCCAAAGCATTACTTGTGTTGACCTCGTGGTGGTGCCATTTTTCATGTTTTGACGTTTTTATTGTTATGATTTAGAAAAATCACAAGCCCTACCTATCTGTACGTCAAACCCATTGATTTGGCATGTATTTACGTACAATGTTGTTTCGCCAAAGTGACTATAAACAGCGGATCTGAATGATGGGTTCCTGTTTGTTTCAAATCAAATCTGACAAAAGGCTAAAAAATCCAATACACATAAATCAGTCTTTTGAAAGTAAGTTAAAATGTTTTTTGGCCTTTAATCGTTGATTATTTTTTTTCATAAAAGATCCAAAGAAGATGATCCCAGTGGCAGTGGAAGGTAAGTTTCTCTGCACCAGCCAGGAAATGCATGAGACAAACGTAAGTATTACACAACCCTAAGACAGCCAACTATTTATCCAGCTGAATAGAATAATGAATTTCTGGTGCTAAATCATAGCCTTGGAATACATTTCAATCCCCAACAAACAATAACATTGAATGCTCAAACATTTAATTTCTTGAAATCTGAAGAATCTAGGACTTGGCTAGCAGAGGGCGCAGTCAATGTGGAAATTATGAATAACAGGAAACAAAATGCTGAGTCACAGAGGCAGCAAAATTCCACATCAGTAATTATCTTGTTGTTTATGTCATGGGTACAACTGTTTATAGACCACAATGAAACAGGCGAACAGAGATTATAGTAGACTTCTATAAATACCCATGAGCTTTTTTTAAAGATATTATATATTTCTTGATGACATTCAAATTCAACAAACCCTGCCAGGAACATTTCGTGGAAATTCAGATCATATCAAAACTTTTTTTAATAAGCAACGATAATTCCCTTTCAGCTTTCTAATATCCAGACGTGACACATGGGGGAAGCTCAGGAGGTAGAGCTAGTTCGACCCCCGGTTCCTCCTAGCTGATTGTTGAGGTATCCCTGAGCAAGACACCTAACCTTGTAAGTTGCTTTGGACAAAAGCGTCTTGTGAATGCCCTAAATATAAACAAAAAATATGGGGTGGGTGTGCCTTAGCCTCTATATGGATAGAAGTGAACAGAAAATGCTAAAATAGGGAAAAGTTTGTGTCTCACAGTCAACAAAATAAGCACAATTCTGTCATATTTCATAGTGAATAATGTTAAGCCTAAAATCGTCCTGTAACTTCAACAAATTTATACAGAAAAAATGATTAGTTAATTATTAGGAACGCAGGCTGGAACAGTGCTGTGTTTGTGTACTTTAGGCAGGGCAACCAGAACAGGAAGTACAAAAATGGCTATTTTCCAGGGTCACATGGTTAAAGTCTGCCATTTCATACGAGCTGCATTCGTATCTACTCCGGCATTACACATAATCTGCAGGGAAATTACACCAGGGTTATGTTTTTGAGACAAAAATAGTGCTTCCTTGAAGATACCTTACAAAAGAGCCCTTTGATGGTGTAAATCTGAATGCCGAAATGTCTTGGATGTTATACAAACGGTCATGTGCCTTTAAAACCAGAGGATTTAGGGGTGATCGCCGAGACACAGACAGCTGGGAGAGTCGCAGACAGAGGATCCAGGGTGTATGTGTGTGTGTCTCGCTCGAGTTGGAGGAAAGAAGGACAGCAGAGAGAGGGAGAGAGGAGAGAGAGAGACCCAATTAGAAGGAGCGTGAGGGGGGAAATGGGGACACGGCCGCGTCACAGAGCAGAGAAAAGGAAGCCATGGTAGTAGGTTCCCGTTAACTTGAGCTCTGCATGCGCTCAGTCTGCCTGTTTGGCAGCTAGCAAGTGGGATACCAGAACTGGTTGAAGTCGTGTTTATGTCAGCACAAAGATCTGAAAATTAAATGCTGCGTCACACTTGGGAAGAGGAATAGGTTGATAATGCATGCGCATGCCCAACTGTGTGTTTGTGTGTGTGTGTGTGTGTGTGTGTGTGTGTGTGTGTGTGTGTGTGTGTGTGTGTGTGTGTGTGTGTGTGTGTGTGTGTGTGTGTGTGTGTGTGTGTGTGTGTGTGTGTGTGTGTGTGTGTGTGTGTGTGTGTGTGTGTGTGTGACTTGGCGCCGGGCTGTTGGTGAGCTATGTGTGATCAGAATGAGTGGTGTTTACATGGGTATCGGTTTGGAGCAGCATTCTAAGAGCAGCAACATGGTTGTTACAACAAGATGAACATCGAGTGTGCCTGTTTTTCAAAGGCAAGGGGAGGAAAGAGAGAGGGAGGCAGGCAGGAGATAGAGCGAGTGAAGGGAGAGCAGGTCAGGGAGTGAGAGAGAAACAGAGAGGGAGATAGATTGTGGATTAGTTGCTACGTCACTTTTTCACGTCGGGGGGTAAACAGAAGCTAACATTACAGAAGCTCGGAGTCATCGAGTTCCTCCACCTGAGAGTGGACGCAACGCTTTTTCCGACATCCTCCTCCTCTTCATCCTCCTTGTCGGTAGTTTTGCTCTCTTTGCCTGTCGCTATTGTGTGTGTGTGTGTGTGTGTGTGTGTGTGTGTGTGTGTGTGTGTGTGTGTGTGTGTGTGTGTGTGTGTGTGTAAGTGTGTGTGTGTGTGTGTGTGTGTGTGTGTGTGTGTGTGTGTGTGTGTGTGTGTGTGCTGCCTCTGCTCTGCCTGTGAGCTGGATTCAGGAGTTTCACATGGATGCAGTAGAAGAGTGTTGTTTAGATGTGCTAGCTAGGTGCATATCGAGGATGGGCACAAGTGCAGCAGAGGGGTTAACATCAGAACATTCTGGAGGGTTCTTGTTGTCGAGGCGAAGCAAATTCAGGAATGTTTTGCAGGGAATCAGAGGTAACCGAGTGATGCTGTTTTGCCACAATCGATGTATTTGATGCAAAAGCTATATTTTAAATCAATTGCAGTCTAGTGCACAATGCGCTCTGATTGAAGGGATATTATGAAAGGTGTATGCTGGTCTTTATGTGATATCGGAGTATAAATAGGTGCGAGGTAGAGGTAAACATCACGGTATTGTAGCAAATGACGCCTTTTTTTCTTTGACATTAAGCCTGGAGGATTTGGACATGTTGCTACGCAACAATTATACGGACATTTATATAATGCTGTTTTACCTGTGGTTCATTCTTGATTGAGTTCAAGGGCAGCCAAGAGAGTGCAGAGAAACACACATTTGTACATTTATTCTACACCCAGCTTGCCAGTATTTGATCTGGAAACAAACGTATTCTGAGTGTGTGGCTCGTGATACTTGTGTCATAAGGTTGTTTTTTCATGTCTCACAGGGCCACCGGGACTGGCTGAAGCCCTTCCCAGGACACATTTGTTTCTGCGTAGTTAGGAGAGACAGAGGCTGGTGACGCAGTCATTTCTGGGCTGGACTTGTACCAGTACATGGCTTGTAGCCCTATCTCTGCCCTACCGCCCTCTCTCTTTGTCTGTCTCTCTCTCTCTCTCTCTCTCTCTCTCTCTCTCTCTCTCTCTCTCTCTCTCTCTCTCTCTCTCTCTCTCTCTCTCTCTCTCTCTCTCTCTCTCTCTCTCTCTCTTTCTTTGAAAAAGGAAGGACTAAAACAGGCAAAATGTCATGGCTCATGATCAGAGACAAAGAGGGAAGAAGGGAGAAGAGTTGTTTACCTTGCATGCTTTGGTGACTCTGCACTGGCAACTCTCCAATTCACTGTACTTCCTAAAGCTGCTGCCTCGCAAGCCTTTGAGCAAAAGCAGAATTCTCATTGGCTAGGAGGATTTCATTTGGCTGCAAAAGCAGTACTGGATTGGCCAGGCCCAAGCTCACATCCAGAATGCAATAATCTGATTGGTTGTACGTTTCAAGTAACAATGGCTGCTTGGGTTATTAAAGTAAATGGACTGTAGTAAGGGTTATTGAGCGCTGAGCTAGTGAAGTTAACAGACAATGCGAACAGCGTACATTGTTCAACTGTTTTTGATAATAACGTCCTTCGATGCAGACGACGGTACAGTCGCCAACAAAACTAACTTAATTAAACTTCTAATTAGTACTAATATTTACTTTAGCAGCGGCTTCCGCTGTGAAGGCCAATCCCACAGCCTATCAGAGGTAGCAAGCACCTTAGAGCCCACCCAGCCTCGAGGACTCCTTCTCTGTGCTTTTGGGAGAGACATGCTGAATAAATACATCATGTTTTCAAACTCAAAAATAATTGTTTGAATAATCGTGATTTCAATATTGACCAAAACAATCGCGATTATGATTTTTTCCATAATCGAGCAGCCCTAGTCCTTTCCTAGTCCATGCCTACTTAAGTCAAGCGTTGCCTAACAATGGTCTGCATTGAGTGTTCATCTTTTTAAGATCTGGTTTTTCGAGTTGTTTCTTCATTTCAATTTGGTTTACGAAACCCTACCAACTTTCAGAGTGAGTGGTTAAAACATATTAGAGAAGTAATACTCTAATAATAAATGTATCGATACGTATTAAAATGAGCAGATTTGTAACATGTTGGTGCTACTATGCATTCAATGGAAAAAAACGTAAAATTATGTGATATTCTGAATGTTGCTGTGTAAAATATTGGGGGGGTTCTGAGGTTAACTCTGTACACGTTGAAAGCATTGGACAGAGACGTAGACCATGATCAGACACTGCTTACTTACAGCCACATAAACACAACCTCATCACAGGCCACCATCGGGTCACCAGGAATTGACCAAGATGTGGCTTTGGTCTACATCATCATGTCATGTCTCAGGGGACTTGGCGGTTCTCGATTGTTATAATCAAAGTGACTCTGAGCCACAGAGTCAGTTGGTGGTATTCTCACCATGGAGAGAAAGTTCCCAGTTTACCTAGGAACACCCGGGGCAGCAAGCCCATCAGTACAATAAAATGGAGGAAGAAAAGAGAATGTTCAGGAAGGAGTAGTGTTAGCTAGCGTAGGCACCTTGCAGACACAATACCTGGCTGCTTTGTAGTTGGGCGGAAGTAGCTCTGGAGGTAGAGTGGATTAAATGTTAACCGGAAGGTTGCTAATTCGATCCCCGGAGTGTTGAGTTGACACTGAGCAAGACGCCTCACCCCGACTACTCCTGGCAAGCTGGCCGCCGCACTGTGTTGTTGAACTCGGTGTGTGAATGAATGGTTCTCAGTTGCTGTGGATAAAAGCGTCAGCAAGCTCTCACACAAAATGTGATGTAAATGTAGTGCTCATTGACACACTGCCTCCTCCTTGTCCCGCCCTGTAGCAGCGGGGGAGTCGGGAGCCACTGCCACCGTCGCTCCGCCCCAGCCGCGCAGAGGAAGAGGGAGATGGCTTACATGAGCGAGGGCCGGTTGGGGCGCTCTGCTCAGATATACAGGTGAGACCATGACTGCACTACTCCGCCTTCTAGCCGTTGATGTTTTTGATTTTTTCAAATGCAGATGTGTACCCAAAAGTGTATCGTAGCTGTGTCTTAATGCTTGCCTAATTCAAACAGCAGTGATTGCATGCAATATTTGTATGTTTGAATAATGGCTTAATGTCATTCCTTCCCTCTGTTCAGCAGTACCACACCCATGACTAGTATAATGCTAGCATAAAAAATCGGACTGAAGATTCAGCTCGGAAGTCTTATAGCAGAATCTAATGTGAGTAAAATTACTTTCTTGTTTTGACAAATCCTGTTGCTGGAGGCGGTGATCAATAAACACGTAAACGGCGTACACAAACTCGGCCAGCAGTAGTTAACTGTAAAAAAGTAAAAGTGTACAGGTTTCAAATCCACCCATTTTAGACGGACTACTAGAGAATTACATTACAATCCTCTGCTTAAAATGTCATCCACTGGTGTGATTGAGTTTCTTCTGTAGAATATCTCTTTACGAAACAGGAAACCAGGTGTAACTCCGCCCCTTGCTCCTGTTGGTTTCCTGCTTAGGCTTTGCCGTCTCCCCCCAGAAGCACTACTATAACATGGGAGGATTTGTATTTTCCCACCGTATCTCTTATACCCAGTAGTAAGTCACCTAGGCCCTGAAAATGAATAGGGCCATAGATACTGTATGTCTATTCCAGCTGTCCCAGTTTTGTTATCTTCCTTAAATATATCAAATAGCATTACTGTACTTGCACAATGCATTTAACTTTTCCACACTCATTTCATTGTGAATTGCATTCCTTAAACCATACGTTGTTGTTGTTGCACTCAGAGCCACGAGAGGCTGAGGATCCTGGGCCTGTATCACTGGATGATGGTATTAAGTCTCTGGGGAGCTAGCACTTAGGTTGGAGTCTGATGATCTGGTGGGTGAGACTTTCAAACTAACACAGAAAATACCTAAGGTCAGCCTTTTCATATGTGCCTAACTTTTTCCTTTGTAATGTTTCAGTTTGTTTGCGTCACCGGTGGAACCGACCCTCAGAAATACTCCCCTTGGAAGCTGGTTTCCGATGGTGGCTTAGAGTGCGGTCCTCCATCTAGCACCATTTGAAATCAGTGTTCTTGTGGTGGGATGTGAACTTCTCCCACAGATGCTGGATGCGTGCCAGCAACACTGCATCACACTTGGTGGGAGGGGAGGAAAACGGGATTTCATCACCCAGGAAGTGTCACCCACCCCTTACGAACGGGCCGGAGGGACAGTTAGCAGTGGCGCAGTTGCAGTCGCAGTGACTCAGTAGCAGTGACTTATGATGTGTTCCAGATGCCTCTTACACCACCCGCACGAGTTGCTCTTGTGGCGTAATTTCCTGGCTTGTAACACTTATAGCGTTCCTGTTTGTCTTTGTGATTGCGTCATGTCATTGGCTAGTCATTGTTAGCCACATTAGCCTCTCTAGCAAACCAGCTAGAAGAAAAACACAACTTTACATTGTATTTCACGCACAGCAAGACCGTGCAATGCATAAATTGATGACCGGAATAACGAAGAAATTTAATCAAGTGTGTAAGAGCATTTAAAATCGACATTAAAATGACCAACGTGTTACGAATACAAAGAAAATAAATCCAATTTTTGGACCAGCCATTTTTGTTGTCGAGTTGTACGGTCAACCTCACTGAACTCTGTATACTCTCAGAATCGACCAAAACTTTTGGTCGGTCCCAGGTCAAATGCCGCAAGAAAGCTGGGAGATTACCCCATTTGCAACTCGTTCGGCTGGTGTACGAGGCATCTGGAACACACCATCAGTTAGCGTGAGGCAGTTAGCCATGACTCAGTTAGCCATGGCACAGTAGCAGTGACTCAGTTAGCAGTCATTCAGCTAGCCATGGCACAGTAGCAGTGACTCAGTAGCATTGACTCAGTAGCAGTGACGCAGTTAGCATTAAGCAGTAGCATTGACTCAGTAGCAGTGACGCAGTTACCATTGACGCAGTAGCATTGACTCAGTAGCAGTGATGCAGTTATCATTGACGCAGTAGCATTGACTCAGTAGCAGTGACGCAGTTACCATTGACGCAGTAGCATTGACTCAGTAGCAGTGATGCAGTTATCATTGACGCAGTAGCAGTGACTCAGTAGCAGTGACGCAGTTAACATTGACGCAGTAGCAGTGACGCAGTTGGCATTGACACAGTAGCAGTGACACAGTTAGCAGTGCAAGCTTAAGGTCCTCTTTTCCAAGGTTGACTGATTTCTTTCGGTGTTCAGAGTCTTCTTGTGTTTCTAGCACCATTTGAAATCGGTTACAATGAAGGATACCTCATCGGGAGGGTGAGCTCCTCTGCGGCGGGCCCGTGGGCAGACTGGGGTTGGGCAGAAGGGATTAAAAAGGGGCCCTAGTTCTAAGATCACTAGTTCTCTTCAATTGAACTAGCAGGGCTTTAGTGCAACTGAATGTATTGGGCTAATGGCCAAGAAGCATTCATCTGAAATATTTTATTTTTAAGCGTTATACAGGAATGTAATGTTTGGTATTCATACGTGATGAATGAAAATTAAATGCTGAATGGATTATAAAAATTGTAATCCATTTGTTGACCGATATTAAAGACTCAGAATCACTAACTACATTTCATACTCAAACAGAGAGTACAGTAACACAGAACGTGGACGGAAGTACTTTAATCATTTTTATAATTTCAAGCTCATGTTCATATCAAATGGTTGTCAAGGCACAATGAAATACAATGCTAATAAATTATGGATATTACTAATGCAGTTGACCATTTTGATAGATATTTTTAAATGGCGTCAATAGATTTATTTCGCTTTTCAAATTTTGTCACATTTAGAATGTGGAAAATCGATAGCAAACGATTGGAACACAATGATCAGAGGCTTCAGATTTGATCTGCACACATATTTATACCTCATTTCAATTATTTACAAGCACAGAATGTTAATTCCATGGCGCTACGGCCCCAGCAAAGCCTATAAGTGCAAATTGTCAAAAAATACATACCTCAAACATTGGGCGATGATTAATTTCAAATAAATATAAATGTTTTATCTCCACATTTAGAGATTTGAGTGGGGGACCACAGGAAAAAAAACATTTTATTTTACATTCACACATCCAACCCAATAACGTCAACTCCACAACTAAACAACAACCCATTGGTTAAAAACAAGCCCCTCCAAAGAGGGCTTGTTTAATTCATCTGCTTACAACCATAAATTGGGTTCAAAACGACCAAGGCCAAATAGACCAACCAAGAACGAGTAGCAATACAAAACGGCTCCATTTTATTTTCTTAACAAAAATCAATCTACAATAAGGTTTACAATACAGGGTTGATGGCAAAGTAATCAACCAAATAATTGTACTTTTGGCAGCAAATGCAGCCAGAAATGTTTCTATCAAACGCATTGACCTTTTCTCAAAACTTAAAACGTGGCAAATAAACATGTTGAAGGTGGAAGATAAATAAATAATTGAATGCAACACTATCAATCTAATACAGCATTAATTCAGAAGCATTCATTGGAGTAAGCTATGCTTAAGCCAAAGCAATATGATTTTGTGATCGATGTCCTTCAGATGCCAAGTGAACAGATTCCAGATTGATTAGAAAAGCATGCGTGCACCAAAAAACACTCCTCTGATTGAGAAGAACAGGAGATACATATGGATGAATACAGGATGCATTATATTTCCTGGCAAGCATCCAACTGTGCCAATTATATTGACTGTGGACCCCAGTTGAATTGTTTGCATATGGCGGGAGATTACATTCAAATCCTGGTCTAGTGGTAATTCTTCCCTCTCGGCTTGGTGTGGTAATCAGTAGAACATCGTCAGGGCAACCTTTCCCCGGAACAAAAATGGGGAAAAAGAGATAGAGTATGAATGATCTCACGTAAAAAAAATTAAAATACAGCGCAGCAGCAGGAAGGTGATGAACCTGATGGTTAGAAATATTTTACAATGCAGCTTTTTAGCTTTTTCAGCTTTTTTTTGTTGTTTTTTCCGGGGTTGAGGCATTTCATCCTCAAACCCCTACTCAAATGACATGTTGAATACTTTACTTTACTCAATCCACTTCCTTACCAGCCTACAATATCTTGTCTTCCTCTACTGGAACTGGAGCACGAAGAGATTGAGAGCTGAAAGGCATACGTATGTGGTTACTAACATAAAAGAGACACAAGCAATATGCAAGACCCGAGACATGATATGGACCTAAAGACACAATGAAACATCAGATAACAGTACACTGAATATAACGCCTCGATTAGGTCTTCTTTAGTAAAAATATACATATTTATGTTTTAAAACGTCTTTAAAGCTACATCACATCATTCGGTGAGCACAGCCTCATTTGTTCAAAGAAACTCACACTACAACTTCGCATTCACCTCGCCTCAGGATGCAAAACTCTTTATTCACAACAGCCAGTGCTTGACTTTTATTGTACTTAAAGTATAATTGCTGGTGTGCAGAAAGAGTTGAACAGCAATAAAAATCAAGCAAGGAGAGTTGAAGGAGCAAGAGCACAAAACAGTCAGAAGCAAGGAGTCCAGAAACCCAGCAAAGGTGAAGGGTTTCTGCATGAACATGAACATGAAATCTTACCCTCTCTTTTTCCGAATTAGCCAAAAGGTGAGGGATATGATGATTATGAGAATAACTATTTTGGGAAAAGAGTGAGATGTATGAATTTACAAGGAAAAATAATCGCGCATTGGCCTCTGTAGAAAAATAAATGCATTTATTGGGTATCCCGAGTAATTTGTCAGCAAAATAAGATTTGGTTTGAAGCTGCATCATAAGCGTTTTTGTCCATCACTTTAATGACTAAATTGTTTGGTCATCATTTCCTCTCACTGTGTGTAGTTGGTGTTAAAGGGCTGGTTTCAAACCCTTTAGGTGGCTTGTCACACGTAGATTATCGAGCATTAGGCTGGCAGACATTTTTATTTGCACTTTTTAAAGGTTGGGTATGGAATTTTCTTTTTTGGGCCATTTTTGCAAAATTACTTGAAATCCTTATCGTAACCCACTTACAGCCACTGAGTTAGAAGTACTGACATGAAAATTAGCAAGTCAATCATCTGAGGAACGGGCAGGGCTCGAAAAACCCCAGCCAATGATTTCCAGACCCACCGAGTGGCATTGGACGGTAAGTACGTCAATCAAACGGTCGAACTGCACTCGCCCTCCCCTCCCCCGCTCCCCGTGCGACCCCTTCGTGTACATACTCAAAGCTCGTGACCCAGAGCAAGCTTCTGTTTATTGTTATCCTGCGGTAGCTACTGGAGCTAGCTAACTAGCTAATGGCTTGTTCTCGCGCATCTGTGTTCGCGCTCGTGCATGATTGCGCGTCCATGTACTTGGAATGGGTGGAGTCAGAGTCAGCGTTGAAGGAGAGGGGGTAGGACCATTTGAGTTGTGTGTTTTCAAAATCTGCTGGCGTTTCGCAAATCCCATACCCGACCTTTAAGTTAGAACTTAATTATCCTCAAGCATATGCAATATTTGCTGGACATGAAAAAAAAAATGTGAATTGTAACATCATTCGTTTGCAATGGCTGAAATGAAATCTCTAAAAATCACCAATCGATGATTTATCAGCCCTTGATTAAAATGTGAACCTTTCAACCAAATCTTTGTCCTTAGACCTTCAATCGGAAAGATTAATGCAATTCAGAGAAATATAATGAAAGAACTTAAATAATGTGCATGCAGGTGTTAAAGACCATAAAACCTACCTATGATTAGTCCTATAAACCACCAGGACTGCGACCATGTTTTGGAATCATCTAAAAAAAGAAGAAGATTGTTTATTTGTCACAGAGCGAGTGACAAGTACTCCTTGATTCAAAAGGAGGTCACTGCATTTAAAGATCCCGTATCATGCTTTTTTAGGGTAAATAATTGCATTCGGGGGGACTACTAGAATGGGTCCAGGCCTACCGCCTGGTGCCTAGCCTACCGCCTGGTGCCAGGGTCTAGGCCTACTGCCTGGGACCAGGCGTAAGGGCACTAGCAGGAGGAAATGGATGTCTTTTTGGTGTGGGTTTGTACATTCACCCCGTATGAGCCAAACGACAAGGGTTCAAATGCCTTCAATGACTGTTTAAACAATTCTTGCAGATATATTTAATGACATGACTTACCGGGAGAACTTGTTGGATCAACAGTGAGAACTAAAATCAAAAGCACAGAAACAAAGATGCATTTTACTTGATCGAACATCGTCTGACTGATTACATAATGATCATCACTTGTGAACATTGGTGATTGACACATTTGACATTGGATGAACACAGTCATGGTATGCAATCATTTGCTAGTGCAGCTAAATTAGTAAGTAAGGATCATTCATCGAACCATGCTACACGCATACAGCCAAGCCCTAAAGGTTTGATGTCAAAGGCAGCCAGGTAAAGGGGAAACTTTACCACACACGGCAAATGTGTTTAATAGGATACACCAATACTTTAATTTGTAATACTTTTAACACATTTTTTCACTCCAAACTTGTTGAAAATCTTCAGCATCACTGTATCAGTTAGTACTTTAGGGTCAGGATTATAGATTCATTAATTATAATCCATTAATTATCTTATAGAGACGCGACGGCTCCATCTGTCAACAACCCTAATATCAAGATAGCAGCTTAATAGATAGGAGATATTGCATCTCACAACAATATCTCCGATATTGGTTTTAATCTCTATGGCTGAGCCCGAATATTCTTTGTTCGGTAGATCAAATTTCAACGCTGTAGTATTAAAAAAATGTATGCACATTTAAAGTTTTTATGTCTATGCATATTTAGGAACCACAGGTAAAAAAAGGTACGGTTCCACTTGGTCTTAATATCCCAGTGATGGAATAATATAATGGAGACATCCCTCAGACATAGTTTCCCCTCAACGTTTCAGCAATCATCAAACTGGCCAAACGCATCATTCTATATGTTATGGTGATCGGTAATCCGCGACAGCACCTGTGTCTCTTCTGTTCGTGTAAACAGCGCTAATTATGCCGTGTCATTGGAGCAGACCACCTTATTCGTAGGCCTTCCCTCGCTACGACGGTCACGTGTTCTGGAACCTATCTGGCTCAGGAGGTAGAGTGGGGTAACTGGAAGGTTGCTAGTTCTATCCCCGGTTCCCCGGAGTGCCGAGACGCCTCACCCTAACTGCTCCTGATGTCGCCCGTGTGGTTGACTTCACCGTTGGTGTGGGTAAAATCGTCTCACTGTCTCACACATTTACAGATTACTGTATTGGTGGACCCCTAATAATATACAATATAATATAATATAACAACGCTACCGTCTTTTTGGGTGGTGGCGGGGGTCTTTGGGGTCATGGTTGTAGGGGTGGTAGGGGTGGTAGTAGTGGTAGTGGGGGTTGTGGTGATGATAATTGCTAGAAGAAAATATCGGCAGAAACTAAAAAGCCAACAATATACTAGTTGCGTGAACTGAAGTTCAAACATTTCCAAAGGAAAGCCCAAAAACTGCCATATTGTGGTCGGATAAATTGTTTGGAACACAGAATTAGCAAACAAATGCGGTAATTTTATATCAACTTCATTTATAAGCAGCCCTTACCTTTGCACTCTTGCGTTGATGACCATGTGCTGTTCATTAGGCAGGTCATGGCCCCCTCCCCTTCCATCTTAAATCCAGGGTTACATTCGTACTCAACCAAACTCATGTGTACATACGGAGGGCGGGCTCCAGACTTATGCGAACCATTTGGAATAAACGGCGCTTTGCAGCGAACCACTGCAGAAAAATGGTAATAGAAATGCGTTAACATGGATGCGTTCCCTGGTTACTCTCTCAACGAGAGTATGCAACTCATCAAGACAGGTTTAAGGAAAGCTGCCGAAAACATTATAACCTACTTAAACAAGTTGGAGGATTTGGTGTGAATTTTCCATTGCTTGAACATTTAAGTGATGCTGAGCCATTCATGGTGTAATCCTTCTGACATTTGTATCTCACAACGCTTGCAAAATCATAGAAATCCCGTTTTGGAGATGGACCTTCAGCTTTATCAACTGAAGGCGGTGATTCACATTTTACAACTGAAAAAACAAGATAGATATTAGATATGGGGGGGGGGGGGCTTCGAAAATGTATGGTAACTAAATATGTGCAAAAATATGCTTTATATGATTGAAAACCTGAACAGGTCGGCATTCTGCCCAGCCATTGTGTATTTCCACAGGTTAATTGCTTGCTCTCCCCCACCAAAATGTACCTTAAAGAAAGACATACAGAAAATGTACGTGATCATACATAACAAAAAAAGTATTGGATTATTGTGGTACATCATTTGGAAATGACCTAGAAATGTTCTAAAGATACTTCATAGATCACCAAAGTACGACATAAATGTGTGTAAATAAGAATAAGGCATAACTTTTGCTAAAATGTACTACAGTTAATAGCTTTTACTGATCAGGAAAAAAAGATGTAAAGGTAAAATTGTGGCAGTCGCTCGTAATTCTTAGCATGGCACATGAGGAGTCTTTGCCTCATCATCACTTCCCCATATTGCAAGGTACAGTACTTAACCAGTGGCAGCTGGTGATCAAAAATGTTGGTGGAGCAAAGAAATAGACAGGGCCGCCTGGGGTTCCCCCCCCCCCCCATAAACGTTTTCTGTATTCTGGTGCATTTTGGGAATGGCCACTACTACCTATTTACTTACTATTCATTCAGATTCATAACCTACATCCTGACTTGCAGGGCCTGGACAAGCTTACACTGCATTTACAGACCTACTTTATGGCCATTCAACCAGCCATTGCTATTTGACCAATTGTTGTTATTCTGATATTGAGACAAATCATGATCACTGTCCTATAGCGTCCATTTTTTGTGACACTGGTGCGACCCGACGGCGAATTTTCTTGCATCAATGAAAAGCTGTCTCGGCTTGATAGACAGCAAAAACTTAGCGAGCTTACATTGACGTCAACATGGCCGGCGCCCCTGACTTGGAGGAGGGCTTTATTTCGAATGACCAATAACTAGCCTAGCCCAAATCATTGACGTTCAGACGCATTTAAATGGTTGCTGGCAGTGACAAGTGTTTCACACAATTAAACAAGGATAAACGCTATGTATTTTTGTTGATTTATTTCGTAATGATAAAAGTTGATTAATAGTTGGCAGATATATTCAAGTGAATATTTCACGGAGGGGCGGCGCCCAAGCGCCCTATATTGACCCACCGCCACTGTACTTAACCCTAGCAAGGAAACCCTAACCCAAAAAAGTTAATTAATTAGTGGGAATAGATTGAGATAACCTCATTCTACATACCTACCTCCACGGTTTCCATTCCCAGAGTATTGAATATCTCTGTGGCCAGACAATGTAGGTCTAAAAACAACCGTCAACAACTCCTTAGCCCTCCTAATTTAATTCAAGTGCACATCTAATCTACCGAATCCAATCCAATAACGTCCTTGATATTTTACATTCCTACAAGATATTGAAGGAACGTTTATAACCAAATGGGGATGCAAATAAATAAAACTTGGTTAATCACCAACCCGTCGTTGCAGGAGAATGTAGCCACGTTCCCAAATGAGGTTCCTTCACTGTATTCCACATGCCCGTTAACTAGCTCGAGGCTCCCACAATTAAACTCTGCAAAAAAACACAAAAGCACATAATAAAGTCAAAAGACCATAAATATTGATTTAAAGCAACATCTACGAGGGGAAAAACAATCCATGGTTTAAACTGTCTGAATAGGTGAGGTGTGAACTAGGGCTGCTAGATTATGGAAAGAAAATCATAATCACGATTATTTGTCAATATTGAAATCATAATTATTCAAACGATTATTTTTTGAGTTTAAAAACATGATGTATTTATTCAGCATCTCAATCCCCAAAAACACTTTGTAACTGAGAACTTTGAAATTTCGCCTTAAAAGAAATACCCAAAATGGTCAAAGAGAAAATGTTATATATCTCCAGCTGTTCTTTCTATAAAACATTCAAAGAGCACCTATTATGCTTTTCGACTTTTATGACCTTTAAACGTTGTTATAATGATTTATAGTCATGTTTAACCATACTAAAGTGTCAAATAATGACGTACATGAATTTAGACATATTCCCTGCTGACAGTAGGGATGCCTGTGACGATTCATTTGATCAAATTTCCGGGATTCATTTAAGTAGAACAATCCGGGTTTTCCATGTATGGTAATGCCCTTCGCAGGTCTTCTGTAAGGTAAGCAATCACAACAGAGTGGGGTTGGCAGGAGGGGGGCGAGGGGGCAGAGAAGGACGAAACCGAGCGTTGACGGAGAATGCAGAAAGCGCCCAGATGAGAGGAAGAGTTTCCCGAAAATCTACATAGGTTTTTGTGCTGTGATTCGTGTCAGGTTGCTCTATAGGAGTCATTAAAAAGAAATTAAGACCAGAAAAGTAGTATAATAGGCAATCATTAATAAAAAAATACTAATAATTAAAGAAAATTTGATTATATTAGTATGTGATCGTTTTACGCCAAAATTGAAATCACAATCAAAATTCGATTAATCGCCCAGCCCTAGTGCGAAAGCAGCCTTAAATGTGTATGTTATGTATTCACGGTCTGAATAAGACTTAGAAGATTTGAGGGAAATTACCTAGATGGGTTCATTTTATTCTTGAGAAAATGTCTGGTTCCAAATTGTTAATGGGAGAAAATAGCTGCAGTATATAAATTATAAAGTCCAGATTTACAGTAAAGCGATCAAAAATACAGCCTCAGAATACGAGAGAAACAAAAGGAAACCTCTGCATTTTTCAACCTGGATTATCTGATAATTTTGGTTGCAGCCCTGTTCGACGTAAACGGGCGGTAATCCATTGGGGCAAAATCACTCATCGCTGTTGGTCCTCTAAAAGTGATGGCTTTTGCCACTGACTCAGATTATATTCTATCATTTTGGAACGGATCCCTAAAAATGAATGAAACTTGTCTCTTTGCCTTTCACCTGATTATGGTTTGTTTGTTATTGCGTCCAAGCGAGTCTCGCTCAATGAAAGTGGAGTTGTTGCAGGAAGATAATTGAAAACGTCAGTGAGCTGCACATGACATCTGAGAGTGTTCTCCCTCAATATTAGACCAATCTCAAAAAACGTAGTCTGCATTATTCCTTTTGACCCATGATGGAAAAATAGGCTAAATTAAGTTAAATTACAACAAATACTTGAGCAGAGCAAGAAGTTGTAATAACAAAATTATGATATCTGTAGTAAACCTGAGCATTTCAATCCCTTTCATCAATGCCAGCATGTTTGTCTGACAGTTGCACATGCGCATTTCAAAACATTGAACTCTTCATAGCATAGAGGAAGAAATAGTCCAAAGTAGGGATGCAAGAAATATCAAAAAAATCTTAACCGATACATGATCCAAATTAAGGGTGTGAACGGTTACAAAAAATTGTAAACGGTTACACGACCCCATTTCTTTCGTGTACACAGTTAACAGTTTTTTTAATTAATTAATGATATATATTTTTTTTTTTAAGTGGACTGCAGTCGCGCTCACTCGGTTTAACCTCGTTCAATAGGGTTATTTGTTTATCAACACGGCGGATGCGCGCGCAGAATGATCGCAAAAAGAAAATTAGTTTGACCGGTTGCCATGGTTATCTCCGTGGGGTTCATTTGCAGTTGCGGTGTTAATTAGGATGTTGTCAACTTACGGTTTCACTAAACGGTAATCAGAAAACGCGGTTATATGCTATAAACTCTATAGTGTCTGTGGTATAAAGGCTGGGACAAATTTCAAATTATAAATATGTACTGATTTTTCCGAAAAGGGTTTTGATTTACTAACCGGTTACACGTGTACACGTGTACCCGTGCACACCCCTAGTCCAAATCTCATCAAGTACACACATCGTGTACTCATGAAAATAAGTTAGTAATAGTTACACCAGTGTAAGCTTATAAAGATTCTACATAAACCTGGGGCCGTATTCACAAAGAATCTTAAGGTACGGCCACACCAAACGCGTTACCCGCGTATGACGCGTATAAAATCGGCAATTTTTCCATAGGGAACCATTGGTTTACGCACGTATGAGGCGCGTACATGCGTTACATGCATGTAAGCAACATTTTACTCGCGTTAGGGGCGTATGAGGCGCGTATATATACGCGCGTACATATACGCGCGTACATATACGCGCGTACATATACGCGCGTACGCAAGGAGTTCAAAAAATTTAACTTTTTACGCTCATACATGTGATACTTAGCCGCAATAGCCAATCAGCGTGGAGCTTGACCCGACGTCACTGGCAGAGAGTAGTGACCCTTGCACAGAACATGGAAGAAGCATACGGCCGACATCTTTCTTTATTCTGGGTGGAAATAGTAACATAGTTACGCCATTAAATGAGTTTATGGAAACATTTTTAGCGAGAAATGTGCATTTTACTTTCATAATGTTCACTCAGTGAATGTGAAGGATGTTTGGTTTGATAGTTATGACGAAGAGTGAACGCTCCGTTCACTTGCATGGACAGAGTCTCTGGTTGCTAAGCAACCTCAACGTCTTGGCGGACTATTTCTCTGCCGATCAACACTACGAATGCTGGAAACACACCAGACACACCATGTGAAGTTATTTAACCCGATTATTGTTATTTATATCCGAGATTATTTAATCTAACCCGATCCAAGCTCTATCATGCACCCAAACACGGCGGCGTTTGGGTTTCCTTCCTCTGACTCCTAAATCCAGCGCAGCCACAGGCGCGTAGCTGCGTACGTAGGACCATTTTTGACACAAAATGGTCAAGCAACATTTTAGCTGCGTTAGGGGCGTATGAGCTGCGTATGGTACGCGCTTGGTGTGTTCGCACCTTTAGGGCTAAAGAAACTAATAGGTGACAAAATTAGGAGAAACTCCTAAAAATAATGGGCGTGTCAAATGGTAAATGGTCTGCATTTATATAGCGCTTTATCTGTAACCAGTGGCCACCCAAAGCGCTTTACAATATTGCCAGACAATCACCCATTCATACACACATTCATACACCCACAGCGGAGTCAGCCATGCAAGGCGACAGCCAGCTCGTCGGGAGCAGTTAGGGTTAGGTGCCTTGCTCAGGGACACCTCGACACACGCTAGGAGGAGCCGGGGATCGAACTAGCAACCTTGCGGTTACCAGCCAACCCGCTCTACCTCCTGAGCTAGTGCCGTCAAACATAAATTTAGGACTCCTAATTTATTTTACTAAGAGTTTCACTCGCCTGCACTTGACAAACCAATCACTGTACTGACTGGCTTTATTTTTGGACTATAAATTAGTCTTGCTTCAAAACTTTACCAAAGTACATAACATAATACAAAATGCTTGTTGTTGTAAAATGACGACCGTTACCGAGGCTAGTAATTCTTTGTTATAATTAATGCCATGCAGGCAGGCTTAGCAGAAAAGGCATAAGGAATCTATCATGAAATCAAATCAATCGGAAGAATCGATAATGCCATCAGTGTCAAAAAAACGACAAATTCAATTCCCATCCCTAGCAAAAACACGCCATTCCATATTGTGACACTGTCACACTGCCGTTTAACTTATCAAAAACACACAAGTGCCAAGAAAGGACAACTTGACATTAATTAATTTTAAATTGTAATGTCATGTTAAATGAAAGACAAAACAATATGGACTTAGCCTCCGTGACATCTCCCATGTGTCTGGTTTATACACATTTATTTTGGCAGAGTAGATTTATCTTCTATGCAGTGTTGACATTCTTGCACCCAACAGCAGAAATCATCCATATTTGGCATATTGAGTACAAAACCTGAATGGCTTTCTCAAACCAGTCCATGGCCCAAATTCTCATATTTATTCCTTCATTACGTTACAGATATTCTCAAAGAGCCTACAGCTTACTTACAATATGAGGGCTACGGGATTCCAGCTAATTGTTTTCATCCACCAGACACAGTGGCTGGTTCACCAAAAATGTAGTTATAGTCCCTGTGTCAGTGCAGTAAACATTTAAAACAAATAGTACTCACTCTCGCATCTAAGTGTCGAAGGTGTCCATGTCCCAGCCGCACAAGTGGTTTTACCAGATCCTCCAGTACTCCTGTATCCCATTGCACACTCAAATGTTACAAATGATCCGTTTGGAAAATCTTTCTGGATGTCTTCATTTATTAAAGTCATGGTGTCTCTCATAGGTTTCTCACAATCTTGAGCTAAATGGAAAAAGCACAATAAGACAAAATTTAGTTCTCATTTTGGCACAATAAGCCAAAACGAATACATGAGCATATTCAACATTAGCAGGAAAGCACATATGTTAGTCTACTTGGTCTATGGGATCTTCCTTCGTGAAACAATGTAAACTCTGATATTTTACTTTAGTAAAAGTAAAGTACAAAAGCTGAGACACAGAATTACTGCAGTAAAAGTCAAAGGACCACATTGGCATTTGTACTCAAGATTCAAGAGCATATTCCATTCTTTACTTGAGTAATAGTGGTAGATGTTCTTGCCATGTTAAATGCACTTAAATCCCTAAGATTAAATCAGGTTTGGACTTGGGCTGAAGAACGACACTGGATGGATTAATTTCAGCATTGAGTCACTGCTCGGACCGGCTATTGTAATGATGCATCCCTCCTGGCTAAATAACTCATTAGCATTTAATAACTGTTTAGTGTTACAGTGTTGTGCATTGATGAACAGGTCATGGTCTCCACATTATCTGTCACCCGAGGCTGCTTTCACATGCAGAGCAGAAAAGGAAGCCTTTCGGACAACTGCATTGAGTATTACCACAAATGTATGATTTTATGTCAGTAAACCAACATTTTGGATTTCTGACAGGATCAATGAAGAATTCGGTTTGACGTCCAGTATTCCCTAGTTTTTGCTTCCTCATCTCAATAAGTAATTGAGAGCTGATTTAATTCAGATTGGTCCTGTTTATACGTGGCAATGTTTCACACATATTTCCCTGAGTGCCTCACAAAGATACAAGATTGTTTATTGTCATATACACAATGGAAACATAGTTTGCACTGGGAAATGAAATTCTTAATTTGCAAGTTCCCTTCACACAAAAAATACTTAAAATAAATAGATAAATAAACTAAACTACTAAAAATATCTGTACAAAGAGCAGAATTTAGTTAAACAAAAACAGTTCAATATAAGGTGCTGTTTAGCACATGCAATGTTTGCATACAGCAGAAGGCCTTGGAAGACATTGAAATATGGACATTTTGAATATATACATTGGATGTTGAATATTATTAGTAGATAAGTACTTAGTGCAAATGAAGCTCACAGTTGAAAATAAATACAGTTCACAGTATTGAATATAGTGCAAATACAGGGTGTCATCAGTGTTTGAAAGAGTCATTCAGCAGCCTGATGGCCTGTGGATAAAAACTGTTTTTAAGTCTGGTTGTTCTGGCTTTCATCCAGACTTAACAGTTTTTATCCACAAAGTCCTTGATATGAGGAAAAAACGGATTGAATATCAATATCAACGGTAAGGGTTAGGTTTGAAATATTGTCCAATGTCCACATTTGTCTCCAAATATCCTATCAAGGACATCATTAGCCTGGCATCACCTGACGGACCGCGAGGTCTGGTTTGGATAATTGGTTCCTTGTGCTTTGATTACATTTTGAAATAGCCTACGTTATAAATATAAATCCAGATTTTTCATTTTAAACTAAAGTAACAGAAGCGCTCTAGAAATGTTTTCTAGACAATGCACTTGAGTAAAAGTGTTTGAAATTAGTGAAGTACCGATCGGTGAAGAATGTACCAAAGTAAATTAACCGTGGGAGAAATAAAACACGGTTCATTCAGTCTCATATAATGTTCCGCTACTATAAGTTATGGAAGAAAACATGAAGGGACATTGTTATTCGTGACAGAGTAGGGGGTTGGGTTTCCCCACTCTGTATCAACAGAGCTTGTGAATGTTTTCACAAATCGCCCTTTGTCTCACACAAGTGGGAGACAAAGGGCAGTGAAGGCCAGTGGCGTCGCCTCGGAGGTCACAACGGGGATACAACTCAGACCAAAACGCAGCTTCTCTTGGGAGCATGAGGTATCTCTTTAGATTTCTCAAATGAATGCATTACGCTTTACCTCAAAATCCCAAGAGAAGCTGCGCTTTGGGCCCACACCACGGCGTTGATCCTGGAAAAACGCTGCAATGTTCAGCAGATCAGACGGGTTTAACCCTAACCCTAAGCCCTGAGGTGCCTGCGCAAAGTCGGGCAACTAATAACAATGCCTTACCTTACTAATACTTAAGGGCATCTCCCAACTATGGAAGCATAATGCATAACCAAAATAAAACTGGCAGGACATATTTGCTTCTATGAAATAGAGCTCCTCTTGGGATTTGGAGCTATCTCGTTATTCAGTCAAAAGCGGAATAATAATTTCCCATGAAAACCTATGCGAGATAATAAACTCGTTCATTCAGAAAAACAGAGCTGAAATTATTCTCCAAGAAGTTTTTAATTGGTTTTACAATTGTTGGTGGCCTATCTTTGAAGATACATGGCATTCGATAGTATGGTTTAAAACGTTATCTCAGCCGACTTTTCATTAAAACAGCACGACATATAAATTAACAAATCAAGAATAACCATTTCCATTCTCTCTCTCATCTCGGTTGAGCCAGCTAGAGTGTAATCAGGCTGAAACAAGCTCAAAAAGAGAATCAAAACCACAAATTTCCCCCAGTTTTTCCGCTAGGGTGGGGTTGCAGCAGTATGGAAAGCCAAGAAGGCCACTAACTGGCCCTAGAATGGCGCGGTAAAAGTGCTAAACCGCACGGAAACCGTACAGAAACCGACTGCATTGAAGTGACACGTTTGTTCCATGCATCATTCATTTGCATTATTATTGCATTATTATGCGTGCATTATTCCTTTGAACAACGTATTATTCCTTTCCTATGTATTTTCGATAATTGAAAACGAGATCGTCCCATTCAGAGCAAGGAAGATTAGTATACTAGGATCTCGGTTAGCAGGCATGTATCACGCCTATTTTACAATAATCTCAAACGTTTCATTAACTCACGCACCAGACCAACCAACCACGCCCAGGGCCAGCCATCTCAACGTACTCTTATTTTTGAAAGGGCGGTCAATGAGCTTTTATTGTGAATTTAGGAATTTAGGCCAGAGCCTTTTTGTCAAGTCAAGTTTATTTATATAGCACATTTTAAAACAACAGTAGTTGACCAAAGTGCTGTACACAAATACAATATAAAAAACAAAACAAAGAACAAGAAGGCTTAATATTGCATATTAGCAACAACAATGAATAAGATAAAATAAAATCTTAATCTGTATTAAAAGCCAATGTAAAAAAGTGAGTCTTTAGTTGTGTTTTGAACTGTTCTATGGACTGGGCAGATCTCAGACTCAGGGGGAGACTGTTCCAAAGGTTAGGAGCGGCCACAGCGAAGGCTCTGTCGCCTTTTGTTTTTTGTCTGCACCTGGGTACATCCAGCAGCATCTGCTGAGCTGACCGAATTTCTCTAGATGGAGCATGGATGCGGACCAGCTCTGACATATATTTAGGTGCCAGCCCATGTAGCTTAAAAGTAAACAACAGAATTTTGAATTGAATTCTAAAAACCACAGGAAGCCAGTGGAGAGAGGCCAGGACAGGGGTAATGTGGTCATATCGCCTTTTTCCAGTGAGGAGACGTGCAGCAGCATTTTGGACCAGTTGCAGGCGACGGAGCAGACATTTGTCCACACCAAAGTATAGAGAATTACAGTAGTCTAGACGGGACATTACGAACAGGTGAATGACTCTTTCAAAGTCCTTTGGTGGGTGTAGGAGCCGCATTTAAGTATTTTATGATTTGAGTGACTCACTAATTTCTCCTTCTTTCCCACCTTTGCTGAGTGCACACCTGCGACAGGTGCTGATGGTGCACCCTTTAAATAGGCCACGGAAGTGCATGACGTGGTGAAGGCTGGCAAGCAGATACAGTTATTGACCGTCTGTTTGTGAACTGTGCAACTTGATATATATGCATCCTTAATTTGTTATATTTTATTTACAATAAATGACGGCCAAAGGACGGCCTTGGACAGTCAAACTCTTACTCTTTTTTGGACACAAACTGCACGTCAAACAATGCCATCACCAGCTTTCTCCGTGTGGCAAAAGGACAACTTGGGATCTTGGGGTTATAGGAAAAACCCAACCATGGTTTTTTCGCCATTACAGTGGGAGATACGGCTTTACTTTCGCTAGGAGTCGCAGCTGGAAGAAGCTTGTCTTCACGACTGAGCTTATTTGCTTGTTAAATTTAAAACCATTGTCGAAAATAACTCGGAGGTTGCTGACAGCAGGGCGGCTGTAGGTGGCAAGGGGACCAAGAACACTGTCGATGCCATCCAGCAGTTCGGATTTGCCAAAAACAATTATTTCGGTTTTATCATTGTTTAGTGATAGGAAGTTAAGTTCCAACCAGGTTTTCACATCTTTCAGACAGTTTGACAATGCATTTGTTGATTCTTTGATTGATTTTAATGGCAGGTATATTTGTAGATCATCTGCGAAGCAGTGGAACGAAATGTTGTGTTTTTTAAAAATGGAACCTAGGGGCAGCAAATATAGCGCAAAAAGAATTGGAGATAAAATGGAGCCTTGGGGGACCCCACAGACTAGTGGGGCTGCAGCTGAGGAGTACTGGCCTAGATGAACAGAGAAGGTTCTCTTGGACAGATATGACTTGAACCATTTTAGGACATTTCCAGTAATACCAACACAGAGTTAGTTCCAGGCGGGATAAAATAATCTGGTGGTCGACTGTGTCAAAGGCAGCAGTCAAGTCTAAAAGCACGAGCGCAGCAGAGCTCCCCGAGTCGACAGTTAAAAGAAGATCATTAAAGATTTTTAAAAGTGCCGTTTCTGTGCTGTGGCGTGATTTAAAACCAGACTGAAACTTTTCTGTTATGTCATTAAAATCCAGGTGTAGCTGCAGTTGTTCTAAAACTACTTTTTCTAACACTTTAGAGAGGAAGGGAAGCTTAGAGATAGGCCTAAAGCTGGAGAGAACAGAGGGGTCGAGGTTGTGTTTTTTTTATAATTGGCTGGACTATAGCATGTTTAAAAACAGATGGAACACAGCCTGAGGAAAGGCAGGTGTTTATTAACGTTAAAATGTATGGGCCAACAGTGTTAGACACGTCTTTCAGTAATCTGGCAGGAATACCAGATTACCAGTGGCGATCTCTGAAATGGAAAGGGCTCGGATCGTACAACACCGGGTGCCCAGTTACAGCCGCGATTCATTTTTCATTCTACATTTTGTACAGTCAGTAGGAACCAAAAAAGTAGGTAGGAACCAAAGTGCCAGTGTTCGGTGTTCCCTGGGATCCACGCAAGCAAAGAACGTCTACATTCCGATTGGCTGTCAGTGTTTTGCCGCTGAAACGCCTCATAGTAATTTGCATCAAGTTCAGCCGTCTTCAACTTTTTTTGGTCGCTCACCTTTTAGTGTTTGACGCTTGTGTCGCTTTGGTCACTCTTGCCCATAGAAAGTGAATGACCTTCGGTGATTTGGCAGCTCAATTCGCTTTTGGTGTTAACGTACAGTAATTGAGAGCAGGCTCTCTTTTTAATGATGCCCTGATAAGTTAACAACATACAAATAAAAACAGAAATACCAATGTACAATAGATATAAACAGTAGTAGGTCTAACAACCTGAACAACATATATAGCAATAATACAATGGGACGATTAAGAAAGCTTTTTAAAACACGAGCAATCCTTGTTTTATTCGACTTCAGTCATCCCCTTGAACGTCTCAATTGAGGAGAGGGGTCTGGCTGCAGACATCCACCCACACACTCCAAACATCCACCCACACGCACTTCCGCTGCAGACAGAAACATCCACCCACACGCCGGAAATTGCGTGCTGGTGGATGTCTGGAGCGCGATTTGCACATTATTCAACAGCGCCCCCTCGGGTCACACTTTTCGGTGGGTCACAGTCAGAATTCGGTGTAACGGGACTCACTGCTCGAAGATGTGACGTTCGGCTCAGCTGCACTTGTAGGTTATGGTAGGTGACTATTCAAAACACAGCGATACAATTATAAATGCACGAGACTTGCATTTCTTTTCCGATCTATTGGTTTCATTAAGTTTAGATTTTTTCATCAAACAAATAACAGAACGTTACACCAATATGAAGCATTTGTTGTTTTAATCCACACTGACGGTGGCAAACGCTAGCTAGGTGTCATTTTTGTAAAATAGGCAAATGTTTTTTGCAAACGTTGTGTAGCCTATAGTCGGTCTTATTAAACGATTTTAGAGATTTGTCGATGTGTTGGGAGCATAAACGATTTTAAGATTTGGACTTTTGACAGTCATCTGTAGTCCAAAACTACGACGGAGTATTAGGGCCCCACGAAGCAAAAAAATATTTTGCCGTGACGAGATTAAAATCGACACGTCGACATTAAACTCGAAATGTCCAGAATAAAGTTGAATTTTCATGCCGACTTTAATCTCTTTAGCAGCGGATGACACGAAGTAGTCATCCGCTGTAGTAGTGCGGCATTGCCATCAGTGGTTGCATTGACGGTTTTAGTCGCTATATTGTTTAGATGGAGGCCTACACCACAAACAATGACCCCAGGGTTATTCCCGACTACTTCGTGTCATCCGCTGCAAGCTTGGGAGGATGCCCGGAGCGTCTGCGTGCTGACAGAGGAACGGAAAATGGACACGTCGAGATTAAAGTCGATATGATGTTTCAACTTTATTCTCGACATTTCGAGTTTAAAGTCGACACGTCGAGATTAAAGTCGATGTGTCGATTTTAATCTCGTCACGGCAAAAATATTTTTTTTCTTCACGTGTGGGCCTAATACTCCGTCGTAACAGAGTTAAGTTGTAATAAAATAATTACCACGAATTGAATTGACGCAGCTCGTTTCGCTTTAACTAGAGTTGCACCTATCAGCTGTTCATCTCCGCAACGGTGGCTGAGAAGTGTGATATCATACTATAGACAAAATCGATCGTTAAATATTCGATCTGCCTGTTTAGTTCATACAATCTGTTTATAACTAAGAGATCATAGCACTTAGTTCAGTTAAAAGGGGTAAAAGAGATCAAAAATGTAATAAAACGGATAAAAGTTAATGAATTACTGTTATGTAATATCCTGTCTCAGATTCTAAATGTTCAATGTCCCCCAGTCAATAGGGTGCTGGGGCTCAGACAGTTCATAAAACATATAATGAGAGAGAGAAACAGATGTAAAGTTCAGTATGAGGTAGAAATATATCTCATCATTAATTATATGCCAATAATAGTTAAAGTTGATGCTCTGATGGGACTAATTTGTCTAGACTACAACCACTACTGAATTACCGCCCTTTAAATTGTTTGCTGTGCTGTGAGAATTTATCGTCTTTGATCTTAAATTTTTCAGGTCCTCGTCTCTGTAGACAGACTTACCCCCTCCATTTATGTTTCCCACCACAGTGCCGTTGTTGTCTAATTTGATGTGTTATTATCTGGATGGGCTTGTCTGCAGTCCGGGGTGTAGAACCTTACAGTTCCAAGTCTTAGTTTAAGTAACTAACTGGTTGCAAAAATAATATAATTGAATATAAAATTATTCCAACTTGGTGGCATTTCATTTTCCATTAAACAGGGGCCACTTTACAACATTGTGGCTGGAGTTGCCTGGCTGCGTAAGAATGCAGGTTTGCTCAAGGGGAAGGTGGTCGAGCCTGCATTTCCGAACATGGACGCAAAAGAACAGCAGGAGCTCCTGGAAAGGATACATTCTTCAAGTGATGAAGAAGAAAAGTACCCCCTGCTCTTCACATTTGACTTTCAGGAAGACATGGAGGTCTTCCTTAACATGGCAGCTGAGGAGGATCTTCGGGTCAACGCCATGTTTCTGGGTCGCTGGGTGGACAGCCAGTGACATTGCTGTGTGTGTGTGTGTGTGTGTGTGTGTGTGTGTGTGTGTGTGTGTGTGTGTGTGTGTGTGTGTGTGTGTGTGTGTGTGTGTGTGTGTGTGTGTGTGTGTGTGTGTGTGTGTGTGTGTTGAGGTTCTGAGTTCAGTTATCTGTTGAGTGTTCTTAATAAAGTGTTATAACGTTTACAATGTATTGATTTTTTGTATGACTTTACTTATTCACTTTGGTTACACACAGAGCTAAGTTAAAACACAGACTTGAGTTTGTCGGATTTAAATATGGGCAAATAAGGTGGTCCAGCAGCACAAGGTAAGACAATATTATAGACAATTAGAGCCAGATATTAAATGAATGATGGTTCAGAGTAAGAATTTAGGAATGCAAAAGTGCTAATAACATATGATAAATTATGTTGGAATGCAGTCGAACCTTATGATATTAAGACAACAGAATGTAACATAGCTAGACCTAATATAAATATGTCAGAAAAGGTGAAGCTAAAGGGGAATTGTTCTAACTGTTCCTGTCCACTCATACATAGTATTTAAAATAATTATTAGCCTCAATCTCTGATGCCCTTCAGCTTTACAATACGAGTATCAGTTTGTGTCCGATCAAATATTAAATTGAGATGATTGCAGTATAACACAGAGGGAATCTGAATAAGGTGTGTGTATTTACAGAAAGAGAAGAGCCATAAGCTCCAGCTTAAAGTAAACAGCGAGTGTCAGGTCTTCTGTCCAAAACCGGAAGCGTTTATCCGATTTTATAACTTAATTTATTTCGTTCATTTATGTAAACACATTACTTAACGCCCTTTCATTTATGTAAACACATCGTAACGCCCGATTTTTATTTTATTTTCCAATTTTTATTTTTTATTATCCGATTTCCGGCGTGTGGGTGGATGTTTCTGTCTGCAGCGGAAGTGCCTGTGGGTGGATGTCCGGAGCGTGTGGGTGGATGTCTACAGCTAGACTCTCTTGCAATTGAGTCCATAAAGTTACCGACTTCGATAGATAAATGCGTTGCTTACCTTGTACTTGTCCCAGAGGCCCCAGCAGGCTGGAAAGGAGAAGCACCAGGACCAGCCCCATCGGGGCCTTACAGCCCAGGACCTGTTCCGAGTCAACCATGACTGTCCTTACACTCTGCAGACAATAACCAGCACAAAGATAAACAGTCAAAAGGCTTTAATACATATACCACTGAGCATGTACGTTACATGTTATAAGCCTCCGCTTCATAATCGATCGGTATAATAGCCAAGACTGTTAGCTGACTTAACATTACCGCTGAATTGGCGTTAGTCCAGTCTTCCCCAACCAAAGTAATCCTTATATTTATTAAATATATGTTACTTTTGTACACTAGGTTGCTTACTTCTTGTTGCGTGGGCTCCAAGTGTAATGGTCGATCCGCATATAAGTGGTGACAGGAAGCAGTCTTTATTTGTGGACGTAAGGTAGGCTTGGCCTTAAAGCCACAGTACATCATTTCTCCTCCCACGACAGAACGGCGGGAGCCCCCAGGCCCCCAGGACAGGCATATACTTCCGCAATCCACCCGTGCTCAGAGGCCAAGCCTGGTATTGCAGCTGTTTAGCTGGGAGTGGACGGGGGTCCGTCATTTCATGTGGCCCAGAAGTAGATATCGCCGTCCACTCCAATACAAGTGGGGAACAGGATTGTGTCTCCGCAAGAAATGTTTGGATATCAATCAAAGGCTCATAATTATATTTCTACCCTGTTCTAATTTTTTTTTAAGTTTTTTCTTTTCAAAACGCCTCCTCAAGCGTTTTATTAGCAGTTTACGTTGGGTACAGCAGCTGAAAGGAGCCGTACTGAAACAAACGGCTCCTTGCTATGATCCTATTTTGAAGTGCACGGCTCCATTAACTTCCGAATTAAATTAAATTCCGAATTAACTTCCATTAACTCCATTAACTTCCAAAGTCTGAGATTTGTCCTTTACTTGACATGAATGGCGTTGAACACGGATATATAACACACATATCATTGAAATAGCTGGAACAGGCACGCACGTATTGATTACCTGAATGATTATGGGAGACCTACGTAATTTTCATAATATTGTAAATTGTCTGATATTAACATTTCAGTTGCGTTGGTAGGTATTTCATTTTCATTTGCTTGTTTAGCTATGTATGACAGGGTTATGGTTAGCTATGTATGACAGTTGACAATGTTGGTGTATTACAATTCAATATTTGGGTAGGCTACTCCAACTTCGTTGCTGGTCGTAAACATTTACTTTTATATAAATTATTGATTGCATTTTTCGTAAAATAGTTAGTTGGAAGGAATCTGTTTCTTAAGCAATAACATTGAACTGAAATTTTTAGGCCTACATACGTTTACTATGTTACTATGGTATTATATGGAGCAATCTTACATATTTATGAAGTTTCCAGATCAATAAAGTTCTATCTCTTTTTATTTGAACTGCCTATATGTCCTCTTGATTATAGTATTACAGTGTGTACCTTGGTTATCAGCTATCATAGAATGGTGTCCAAATGGCTGCATGTGTAAGAAATAGGATTTGAACCAAGTGTTACAATAAAAAAAAGCTTTTATTAAAAGACCCCCCACCCCAAATTTGAACAAAACACATTTTTTGGCTGTTTGGCTGGGGCAGAAGAGTGGAAGGGGAAACAAAGACAGGTAGCCTAAGAAGTAAGGAAAGGAATGAGAGGAAGAACAGTGAAATTAATGAACAGTGTGATAAACGCAAATGATTACCAAAAAGGTTATAATTACTGATTTATCAAATACGCAGAGAAGAGCATCATCGAATAAAGATTAAGGACCTGGATTATATTTTACAGTATTGAAAACTGTTGAAATTACAATTCAGAGTGGAGAAGGCTGAAGGCATTGGCCCTAAAAGTGTCAGTTTCACCCACTCTGGATTATCGCTTCAAGAGACTGTGAAATGCTTTTTAAAAAAATGTCATTTCCCCTATTGGTGAAATGAACCTTGTCTTTTAGGTATAAACCACAGCAGTTAAACCTTATTCCAGGATGCTCTACGCTGTTGCCTCCTAGCTCTACACTAACAAATGCGTTCATCACACTGTTCACCCATTTCCTAGCGTGATTTAGCTTCCCCGGATGGTCAGCCCTCCACCAGCGTCTCTCGTTGATGGTAGAGTAGACAATCTGCATTGCTGGGAACTGCCGGTGGAGGTACTGCAGGTCCTGCTTCATTGCGGCAACAACCTCAACTCCCTCCAGGCGTCCGAGGTCGTTGCCGCCACAGTGGATGAGCAGGACATCCGGGGCTGTTCTTCCTCTCAGGGACTGCAGGAAGAAAGGGATGAGGGTCTTCCATCTCAGCCCGCCCCAGCCAAACCAACTGACCCTGGCCTCTAGGCCAAGGTGGGGGCCACAGGTTTCCTTGGCTCTCTCCTCTCCACGGCGGACGTAGCTGTCCCTTGGCCTGCACCTTGACGTGGTGAGTGGGCTTTAAACTAAGCCAGGCCTTTTATATTTTTTCGTTTGTTATTCACAGTCTATCTTATTAATGATACAAAGCCTTAATTAAACCCCTTCTCTTCTGTTTTGCAGAAACTGGAAACTTCAGAGTATATTTTATCAAGTTAGATAATCTTTTTTTGTTTCCTCATCAGATCCCAGTCCATCATGCTCCTCTACTTGTCTGCCGTGCCACCATCATGCCTCATGCATCACCTCTCAGCGCCTACCCAGCTGGATCTTATTCCATTTCGAAAAAGCGAGCATCTCACCAAGCAAAGTTTTGCTAATGCCTGCTCAAGTTATTTAAATACTTCATTCTATGGATATCTGAAAATATTTACAGATGGTTCTAAAGATCCCAAAGGACAATGTGGTATTGGCATATATATTCCAGAATTTGAAAAAGGATATGGATATAGAGTGGGTGACTTTATCAGTATACTCAATCGAGATGGCCACAATAATAACCGCTCTTAGATGGGTTGTAGATACTAAGTTTTATAACAAATAATTCAATACGTGAAGATTTGGTGATAGAGGTAAAGCATCTTCTTTTAAATATTATAAGCCTTGGTTTAGTTATTCAGTTCTGTTGGATTCCAGCCCACCATGGAATATATGGCAATGAAATTGCTGATAAATTAGATAAAAGATACTAACCTAATTAGAAGAATTTAACCTTAAGTATATATATTTTTTATTTTTATTTATTCATTTCTTTTGTTAGTTTGTTTTATTTTGTTTCGTTAGTTTGGTTTTTTCTTTGAATTTATTTGTATGATTTGCCAACGTCCTTGTCCTTGTCAACGTCCTTGTCACAAACTCCTGTGTAGTAGTCCAGTAGGTCGCGGTATATGGGGAAAAACTATGATCCGCCACTAAACTAGAAGACGAAGAAGATCTCTGCATCCGGTACGTCACGGACTAGGTCACGTGTCCTGGCCACATAACGCGGAAGCAAATCGCTCCTGTATGTTGCCATGCGCCACTGAGCAGTTTGCATAGGAATGAATGGGCGGCCATTTTCCAGTCCGTGGTCCATCCTTTATTATGTCCATGGGAGCCCCCGGGAACAGTGCATACTTCCGCAATTTTTTGTGTATTTTTGTGTGTTGGCCACTCCAACTTCGTTGCTGGTTGAAATGTAACCATTTATTTGTACATAAGTTATTGATTGCATTTTTCGTAAATAGTTAGTTGGAAGGAGTCTGTTTCTTAAGCAGTGTGACACTTGGAGCTTGCATGACGGAGCACAAGTTGGCACAAAGCACTCAAAACTACAAAAAGACATTGTTCAATTGTAGACTTGTAGACCATTTATTTTTGAACAGCACATCCGATCAGTGACCTCTGTATTTTTTGTACATTTAAATGTATGCCCATCACTAACTAAGTTTAGTTCTATCTATTATTACTTTTATTTTCTTCCCTTCTTTTCTTAATGTTATGTGTATTTTGTTTTTAAGATAAAACAAGAGAAACTCAAACATATCTTATGGTCTCGTATTTATGTAAATGTTTCATGTATTTATATGTTTTTTACATGTTGTGACTGTCTGAGTTTGTGATGTGGGTCTGTGGTCTCGTAGTTATGTACATGTTTCATGTATTTATGTGTTTTTTTCATGTTGTGCCTGTCTGAGTTTGTGATGTGAGTCTTTGTTCTATGTTCCCTTATTGCGTTACTCCAGCTTTCAAGCTCTTTCACATAAGTGACAAACACGCTCCACCCTAGTGTTTTTAATCTTTTATTAATTAGACATGTAAGGTGTGCTTAAGTGGCCTGAAAGGTGCCCATCACTAAAATGCTTTTTATTCATGTAACATTATTGCTCCATCAAAGTACACCTGCCATTAACAGTTATCATTCATACTATCTTTAATCTTATTTACATAGGCCTACAGTAGGCTTGATTTCCCCTCAATGTTTAAATAAAAAAATTCCCTGTCCATGTCAGATCCCTGTCCATCATACTCTTCCTGCACACCTGACTGCCTCCTCCATCGATCAATGTTAAATACATTTCAGGATGACGTTTGAGATTCAGTTTCAGTATTACTTGTTTTTGGAACCTGACGTGGGGCTGGCACCATCATATCTGTCTTATTTATTGCCCCCACACATAATAGGTCCATGATACCATGTGGGGTCATTTTTCAGACTCCTTTGCCACCAGCTGATGGGTCTGTGTATATATTGGGCATTTGATTCTCGTTTCAGAAACAGAAATATATTAAAAAACGAGTGGTAATTATGATTTCTATTTAACATTCAAAAAGGTATATACAAGGTGCTTTTCTTATAAAGTCAAAAAGGGGCAAACTAATCTAAAATAATAATTGTTAAACATATAGAGAATCATCACATATTTACGCCTGGCAGCTACAAAAAAAACTATAAAAACTACAAAACTATAAAAACTACAAAAATCGCCACACACTTCGCGATTTTACTGTTTTTGAGTGCAACATCCGGGTCCTTTCAGTACACTTATTTTTCGCCCGATCTGAATCGGTACGCCCTACTACTCAAACTTAGGCTATGAAGTACGGATAGTATGGATATTTGAACACGGCACATGAGTTTACATAGGAATGAATGGGCGCCATTTAGGAATCCGTTGTCCATTTTATAATATGTCCATGCGCGAGGCGAGAGAACTTCCGGTTAAACCCGTTTCCTTCAGATGTTTAGTAATGCTTTGTCAAGTATTTTGTCAGAAATCAATATTCATCCACTCATCATTGTTCTTCTTGTCATTCTTTTTTTTTTTCGTTCCGGTGACTGTTAACTAATGCACATAGCCTATAGGAAGTAAGGGACCGGAAACTGAGCTGCGGTAAACCGGGGATATGTTTATACTATATATGGTAAATAGAGCTCGTAAGTCTGCCTCTTCCGGTACACCCCCATGGGACCTCTGAGATCGTAAAATATGAATGGGGTTCATTGTTCAGTGCAAGGCTGTAGAGAAAACACAATGAGAAAGACTACACGTCTCGTATGTGACGTCACGCTTCCTGCGACGTGCGTGGACAAGACCGACAAACTCCCCATCGGCATAACTGAAAATCACCACATGACCCGACTTATAATGGTGTCCCCTCTTTCGATGCGGTTATCCTCCTCTTGGAAAAAAGCAGTGAAGTGGCGCAGAGAGATCGCCATGTCTGTACCAGAGTGGTGGTGACGTATATTCGTGTCGAGAGCAGCGAGGGGCTGTAGTTCACAAAGCGGCCTGACACAAAACCTAACATTATCAAACTTCACAAAAATGTTCTGGTATCTTTGCATGAATTTTTTTTATTTAAATCCACAAACCACATATGTGTGATCTCTTGTGGCGCGTTTCCACTGCAGGGTGCGGTACGGTTTGGTTTGCAAAGGTGCGGTACCACCGTCAAAAGTGGGCATGACCCAGACTGAGCCGTACTCGTTTTGCCCTCGTCTTCAGTACTCCTCCGTTGGGGTACTGAGACGCCTGAAAGAGCAGGGACGCAGGAAGTGGGGTGCTCCGGGTGCTGTAGCACCCCCCCTAGTGGACAACAGACGCAACTACAACACTTGAACTCAGGCAATGCCGCGTTTTTTTTTTTTTTTTTTCGTCATCCGATTACATACAGCACCCAGTGCCGCTGCTCTTATAACGCACTACGCTGCGCGTTACAGGAGCGTTTATTATTACCCCCCCCCCCCCCCCCCCCGTCAACAATCGTTTGCACCCCCCCCCCCCCCCGCTCAACAATAGAGTGGCGAAGTCACGCCCCTTCCGGTAGGGCTCATGGGACCTATGAGATCGAAAAATATGAATGGGTGTCAATGGAGAGAAAATAATTATTTTCTGGTCCCAGTCTTTATATGCCCTGGATTACACATATGTTGTTTGTGGATTTAAATGATAATTTTTCATGCAAAGAAAACTAAAAATGTTCGTGAAGAAGTTTGAGAATTTTAGGTTTTATGTGAGGCCGCTTTGTGAACTACAGCTCTTCACTGCTCTCGACGCATATGATATACGTCACCACACCCGCCCTTGGAACTCGGCACAGAGATGGCGATCTCTCTGCCCCACTTCACAAACAAACGAAGCTTTTTCCAAGGGGAGGATAAAAGCATCGAAAGAGGTGAAAACCATTATAAGTCGGGGCACGTGCAGAGTTTCAGTTATGCCGATGGGAAGAGTGTCGGTCTTCTCCACGCCAGTCGCAGGGAGCGTGACGTCACGTACGAGCCGTGTAGTCTTTCTCGTTGTGTTTTCTCTACAGCCTTTATCTGAACAATTGCACAATAAACGGTCGAACTCTTTGCATGACAAGTTATCCTTTAAATCCACAAACAACATATGTGTAATCCAGGGCATATAAAGACCGGGACCAGAAAATTATTATTTTCTCTCCATTGACACCCATTCATATTTTTCGATCTCATAGGTCCCATGAGCCCTACCGGAAGGGGCGTGACTTCGCCACTCTATTCAGCAGTAAGCACCCCCCACTTCATATGACTTCCTGCGTCCCTGTGAAAGAGTGCCGGAAAATTCGAGCTACACACCCCCTCCGTTGATTGGTCGACAGAATCGTCACTTCCAGCCTCGAGGTATTATTCTTTACAATGAACATGTCGCGTAAAACGCTTGCTTGGGCGAACAAGGAGGTGGAGACGTTCCTCTGCATTCTTGGGGAGGAAGACGTTGTTTACGATGTTTACGTAGCTGCCGCGGTGATTGAAATCTGGCCTACCACAAAGGGTACTGTCGGCGGTGGAAACGCGACCTCGGAACTGAGCTGGGCTATACCGCTACTACCGGACTGAGGCGAACCGAACCGTACTGCACCCTGCGGTGGAAACGCGGCATTAGGTCCCATGGGTGTCTACCGGAAGGAGCAGACTTACGGAGAATAAGTCCCGCCTCCGAGGCTCCTGGTTCCATCGATCAAATGTCTATGGGAAATAACATGGAGTTTTTGAATGATCGTACATAACAAACTCTGTAGGTGGCGAAGCAGTAAAAGCTGCTCACATTTTGAACGACACAGTTTTTCCATCTAGATTTCACTTGGGTTTTGGATTGTCGTGCCGTTAAAGTAGCTTTTATAATTGTTTACTACTTTAACGGCACCGACAAACAAAAACCCAAGTGTAATCTATGGTATATCTTGTTTTTATACTTGATTTTTTTTTACATACTTTTACTAACTATTAATCATTCTTTTCTCTTGAAATTACGATACACAATTAATTTAAGTTCAGTGAATCAGGCAATATAACAGTCGGTCGTGAAAATGTTCATATGTTTACTCTTTTATTAGATTCATGAGGTTATCTTAAACAACTTCACATTAACATTTATGATTAATAATGATATTAATACATCTCTCTCATTTTTAAATATAATTTAGCTGATGGAGTCATTTCCGGTCAGGATGTAATGGGTTTGGTTCTCCATTGTGTGATGGAGGCTGTAAAACCTCACCCTGCCAAACATGCTGACGGGATTCCTGGGAAGGCTATCATGGAGACCAGTGGCGGCTCGCCTATAGAGGGCGCTGGGGCGCCGCCCTCCCGCCGACCGGCAATCTTTTTTTTTTTAAATATATATATATATATATTTTAATAATCTTTCTCATTTTGAGGATCAATCTATTTTAATTGCATTCGAATAATGAATTTACTTTAGAATATCTTTAGATATTATACCCCATCATTAAATCTTCATTCACTTACATGTTCAACGTTCATTTTGGTGAAGCAGATTACTTCCGTGGGGCGCCTTTCGCTCAGCCCCACAAGCCTGAATGATTAGCCAATGGTTCTCCCGTTGCTAGGCAGAAAAGTACATAATTCCGCCAATCAGCGTCGTCGAATTTTGTGGCTTTGGGGCGCTGAAGATTCAGCCCCAAGCGCAGTGCACCGTCCACTGCGCATTTGCAAGTACCGCAGAGATGAGCAACATGGCGACTTCTGCCGCGTTTCCACTGCAGGGTGCGGAACGGATCGGATCGCAAAGGTGCGGGTCGGGTCGCGTTTCCACCGCCAAAAGTGGGCGTGACCCGGACTTTGCCGTACCCGTTCCGGCCCCATTCTCGGGACTCCTCCGTTGCGGTACCCAAAACGAGACCAGACGCCTGAAAGGGTCCCGTGAAATTCTAGCTACACCCCCCCTCCGTTGATTGGTCGACAGAATCGTCACTTCCGGGTGACGCGGGGATAAAAACAAACAAACAGTAGCCTCGAGGTATTATTCTTTACAATTAACATGTCGCGTAAAAAGCTTGCTTGGGCGAACAAGGAGGTGGAGACGCTCGTCTGCATTCTTGGGGAGGAAGACGTTGTTTACGATGTTAACGTAGCTGCCGCGGCGATCGACATCCGGGCTACCACCAAGGGTACTGTCGGCAGTGGAAACGCGACCTCGGAACTGAGCTGGGCTATACCGCCCCCTCCCTACCGCACCTTTGCGATCCGATCCGTTCCGCACCCTGCAGTGGAAATGGGGCATTCGAGTGCTGCTATCACTGTTTCCATGGGAGTTCAGCTACGCCCTAATTCAGTTAAATCTTTACTTTTGAATCCCTTTGAAAGAAGAACATTCACAGAAAAACTGCAAGTAAAAGAACTCGGACCAGACAAGCCAGAAGTTAACATTAACCAAGAAACAAGAGAAAAGGATAAAGCCTCCTACAAGAGAAGTTTTTCCCGAGGTTGGTTCGATCGAAAGGCTTGGTTAACTAGCTGTGGGGATGCCAATGCAATTTTTTGTTTTCCTTGCATACTTTTCAAAACTGGTGCGTGTGATAATTCATGGACACAGACAGGGGTGACAGATCTGAAACATCTGTCAGAACGGATCAAGAAACACGAGCGAGCAAGAGTTCATATGAACAACTGTGTGAAGCTAGCCATGCTAGGGCAAATTAGCATAGCTGCACAGCTAGACCTTCAGTGTGCATATTGTAGTCCTCTGCAAACCTATTGTGCCATCATGCCTCCAGTGTGCATATTGTATACAGTCCTCTGCAAACCTATTGTGGCATCATGCCTTCAGTGTGCATATAGTATACAGTCCTCTGCAAACCTATTGTGCCATCATGCCTTCAGTGTGCATATTGTATACAGTCCTCTGCAAACCTATTGTGGCATCATGCCTTCAGTGTGCATATTGTATATAGTCCTCTGCAAACCTATGGTGGCATCATGCCTTAAGTGTGTCTTGAATCACCACACACAAGTGTGTGGAATTCATATTTCATTGTATTGGTTTAAATGCATACTAATGCAGTATGTAGATATATTTATGAGTGAAGTTACCAACACAATGGCTTGGCCGTAACACACACACACACACACACACACACACACACACACACACACACACACACACACACACACACACACACACACACACACACACACACAGAGAATGTTACCGTATGTGTAATTCAGTTTTTGTATTTGCACTCTTAATGTTGCTGAATTCTACAAGGCAAATATATTAACTTAAAACTTAGTTCCCTGGCCCCATTCGTCTTTGTAAGTAAATGTTCTATTTTGCCTTTATTATTTTGTCAGAATGCACCACAATGCTTCGTTTGTTTGTGAAAATCACAAAAAAATCTTCTGGGGGAGGATGCCCCCAGACCCCCCTACAGGGGTTTGGAATGCAAACGTTCAGCCCCCCCTCAAATAAATTCCACCAGCCGCCACTGATGGAGACAAAGCCACTGTGACTCAGCATTGACTCAGTTGTTAGTCTAGAGCAATCACATCCGTTGTATTCTTCTGTATTGATTTTGAGAGGGGAAGGGAAGAAATGTTTCGAAATTTAGATTCTACCCTCTCGTGGTATTAGCAATTCAATGGTAACTAAGGACCTAGTCGTCATCTTACTTTATGGCTAATGTTATCTTTAAGAATTTAAGATAGGCCATAAGGAAACTGGATAGTGACTATAATGATTGCCAACTGTAAGCACAATTGGTCAATGGACTTGGTGATGGCAGTCCAACACTGAAGCTTCGATACGTGCTTCATACCATTAACTACACTAACCATAAAACCACTGCTTCGAAGGTTGCTTTGGTACGGAAAAATCACGTGACATATGACGTCAGAAACAGCATCTGCTTCTTTCTCTGAATGAATCGCCTGAGTGGTTTGCGGCGCCACACACTGCCACTACAACTGGCACCGCCTCGTTTCGAGTCTGAATTGTAGCGCCTTCAAAGCATAAAAACTTTAATGCACAACATTGCGTTTGGTTCGTAGTAGCCTATCTCATACTGTGACAGTCATTACGTTCGTATTGATTTATCATCATTATGGAAGCATCTAGGAAGTGAGGTCGTTCTGACATGTGGAAACACTTGATTCTGTTCAGCGGTACATGACCGATCCACCGCTGGAAATATCCGAGGAGCCACTGGTGAACTAGATCAATCACAAAATGTGTACCCTCATCTCTTCATACTGGCTGGCACAACAATGTTTATGTACAACAGCCTCATATGTTCCTTCTGAACAAGAGTTCTCGTGGATGTTGTGGAGAAATTGCAAGCAAAAAAAGAAACATGCTCAGTCCAAAAAGTGTTGAAAAAAGAATGGTCCTGAATCAAAATCTTTGAGTATTCCCTGTCCCACATACCCCCTGGTTACACAAGCACACCCAACTTCTGCCATATTTTCCCAGCACATTCTTATTTTCCCCAAGCACTCTCCCCAATAGCACAATACATAAATTCATTAATCTTAATTAGTAAAAAAAATAATGACATCACAATCTTTGTATAAGTGTGCGTGTGCGTGTGTGTGTGTGTGTGTGTGTGTGTGTGTGTGTGTGTGTGTGTGTGTGTGTGTGTGTGTGTGTGTGTGATTTTGTGCGTGCGCACTTGATTTATGTCAGTCTTAAAGGTCCCATGACATGAAAATCTCAATTTATGAGGTTTTCTAACATAAATATGAGTTCCCCTAGCCTGCCTATGGTCCCCCAGTGGCTAAAACTTGCGTTTGGTGTAAAACGAGCACTATGAAAAAACGGAGGCTCAAGCGCGCTGATTTGGAAATATGTGCTCATGACGTCATGAGGAATCTCAGCTCCTCCCCTTACTCTGCCTGGCCCGCCCAGAGACGTTGGCCCGCCAATGAGACTCGACCGTGCGAGCGCCACATGTGTGTGTGTGAATACACACACTGTAACGCAAGTGTTTCTTGTCGGTTCTTTGACGTGTCTTGTATTTCCACAACGAGACTGTCGTGGGGGTTATCTAAGCCATGGTTGAGAAGGAATTGGGGGAAAGGAACTTTGGTTTGACTCGCTGAAGTACATGAACTGCGACATGCCGCCGGTTGCCGCGAGGCACCATCGCCCGGCAGCGGGCAGCCGGCCGCAGGCAGCGCGCGGTTCAGTCGACTTCAGGTTGATGTGGAACAGGGGCGGATCTAGAAAAATATTCATGGGGTGGCAAGAGGGGGACAGGAGATTTTGAGGGGTGGCACCCTCTGGCAGAAGTATATACAGTATGCCGATTTAATTAAAGCCATACTAATCAATATTTACTTGGAAAGCCCCCACATTTAGATATTTTGACTCAATAACATTATATTTAATTTATTGTGGGATGAGTAAAGCCTTACATTTAAACATAAAAGGTTTCAGACAAAATGTAATAAATTATTACTGAATAATTACAAAATCCACCTGCCTTACAACAAACAGCTGCACTATTACACCAGCAGGGGTATGGGGCTAAAAATATATGCAAAGAGAGCTGCAATATGTACTTTAGTTAACAATAAGTTGGCATTGGTCCATGAGATATTCCTATCAGATGTCAATCATCAGTCCAACTTGAGTGCAAATATCACTTTATTCACCGATTCCAATAATTTACATACAATGCCACCCTCAAAGTGCGGTGACATAGAATAACTCCAAAAGTAGAGTGTATTACCTGCATGCTTGGAAGAGCCAAATGGGGATTCAGGGGAAGTGCTATCAAAGATTTCCCTCTCTTTCTTTTTTTATATCTTTAATTTCTAAGTATTTAAGACCTTTTGGGTTTACCTTATTATTTTTTTTGCTCTTGATGTGAAGCTTGTTTTATTATTAATTATTGATGACTTATATTGGTTTATAAAAGTTCAGACAGGTGTGCAACCAAGTAGATTAGAGATGGCCATTTGTAAATTATTTACAGAAGATGACTTGCATTTTGTTGTCCAAGTACCTTGGACCTTGGTTCAATGACAATAAAGTTTAATATAATCAAATCGAATGACTGTTGATACAAAAGGAGGCACATGAAGTTAACGGTCAGGAAAACCAGCTGAGTGTAGAAGGGTTTGTGTTTGTTAGCGCGTCTTTAGCGCGGATTGCAATTCTTATTGCAGCCTGCAGGGTTATGCGAGAAACATACGGAGGGACGCGGTTGTTGAGCTCCGCCGCCCCACATTGCATGACACGTTAAACTCAACTAGAATCGCCACCATCAATTTGATATCAACAGAACAAAAATAGTCGGAAAGCCTACAGAAACTATAGATAGTTAATGTGAATAATCACATTATTAAAAATAAACTTGGAGCAATGATTTACTGGGGAACAATTTTTTTGGGAGAATGCTTTTGCAGGGAGTTCGCCGCCCCACCTGCCCATACGGCACGCGCCTGCTATGCAGCTATAAAGGCCTATTTAGGGTCGTTTTAGACGCAGAGACGTACGGTTCCCGTAAGGTTCCTTAAGGATTGCGCGTGTTGCAAGGGGATTCTCCGCCAGAACAGTAGGGGGAGCAACGAACGAATCTGTGGAAGTGGAAATCGCTGGCTTGTTTATATTTATAATCATAGCCGCGGAAACGTATTCTCAGCAGGGGGTGCTGGAAAAAAAACTCAGCCTGGACTAGACTCGCAACTCGCTACATTGATAAAAAAAGATATACAGCAGCGCAGCTCAATTGCACCAGTGCATGCGCGCACAGTCGAAAATCGATCGTTGTGTTCACACCATGGTTCACATCCAGCTGCTCACAGAACAAGTTTAGCGCGCCACCGCTCCCCTCACACTTTTTCATATAACTTTTTTTCAGCACTAGGTCATATGAGCATTAAATAAATGCTGCGTCTCAAAATGCCTTGGACAGCAGCGACGATGACCCGCTTTGCCACGGGCCGAAACAGTTCGGAGCGACCACAGCCAGAGCGAACACAGCGGGGCAGAGGAGTGTCAGGAATAGTCTTTGGTGTACACATCAGTACGGCCTATTTGCGCTACTGTTTAGTGGCAATGCAGTGTTTTATTCTATGCCTTTTAATTTTCGTATATTATTTCAATGAATACAATTTATTTATTTATAAAAACAAGATCTGGTCTTCAAATCTTTTTTCCAAACATAGGTCGGGTTTGTGTTTATATTCAGACCAATACGGTACAGCGGGCGCTCACATGACGTTAAGCATTTCCAGGTGCATAATGTGACGCTTCAGAACCTAAAATCCCGTTTCTCCCCGTTGACACGACAACACATAACCGGCGTTTTCAGAAATCTCCACTTTGGCCGGAGTTTTTAGAAATAATAGTTTTCTGTGATAAGACAGGGCCTCAGACAGGGGGTGCGGCAGCACCCCCAGCACCCCTACTTCCCGCGGTACTGTTTATAATTATCATAATTCGTTCTTGTGTTTTCTTCTTCTTCAAAATTCTTCATTCGCTTCTGTCACGGGCCCAGGCCTTTTAAAAATGGCGCTATTATGCTGTAAAACCGGAAATGTGAGACTCCTGAAAGGATGTGGTTAGCTGGCCAATCACAGTCTTTGCGAGCTGCGTAGGGCCGTAGTGTTTTAGACGCATAGTCAGGAATTTGGGCCGACGCACTTAAGCACGTAAGGGGGGATATTTTACCGCGCAAGGGGGGGTTATGTATCTTACGTGCTTACGCGTTACGTCTAAAACAGAGCATATATCGGCCTTAAGGCATTCCAATCTTAACTTAAGTCTTTAACTATGATGTTTCTGTAATACACAGCCCTGCTCTTTTCTAATTATTATAATTTCTTTATAGATAGACGGTTGATCAGTATTACCTCAAGAATGTAGTCTCTCTGCCGCGCCGCTTGCTTCGTTCGTTTGGAGGTCTCTCGCGCCTTCCTTGTATTCAAAATCAGTGCCGGCGGGAGTCTCGGGGAGGGGGGGGGGGGGGGGGGGGCAGGCGGGATGGGGCAATATTTCCTGGTTGCATTCACTTGCAGTCAGACTTTTAAAACTCGCTTTTGTAAATGTCTTGTAAAAGCAAAAAAAAAAAAAAAAATGAATTTTGCGCTGCCAACTGGGGTGGCAGCTGGGGTGGCAAGGCTTTTTTTAGGGTGGCAGTTGCCACCCCATGCCACCCCAGTAGATCCGCCCCTGATGTGGAAGAACCAGAGACGTCGCAGAACCCGACAAAGTCGTTTGTGATTCATAATATCGTCTGGAGGTGCACACAATATGTTATATGATATAGATATCTATGTATTATATGATATTATTTAGATATAGAGCTCCAGGACTGTAACGCAAGTGTTGTACACTTCCTTGTTATTTGGATAACCGTTCTGCTGTTGGTGTATGGCGCATAACACGTCTGGTATTTCTACAACGAGACTCGTATTGGGGGTTATCTCAGCCAAGGTTGAGAATGAATTGGGGGGAAGGAACTTTGGCTTTGACTCCCTCAAGAACATGAACCACGACATGGAGGAGAAAGGGATTGTTGGCGGCGAATGTCTCCCGCTTGAGCCCCGCTGAGGGACCACCGCCGGAGGCGGAGGTGCATAAGCGCTGCCCGGCAAAGATCCCTTTCTCCTCCTTGTCGTGGTTCATGTTCTTGAGGGAGTCAAAGCCAAAGTTCCTTCCCCCAATTCATTCTCAACCTTGGCTGAGATAACCCCCAATACGAGTCTCGTTGTAGAAATACCAGATACGAGAGTCCGAGTCCGACGTCACACCAACAGCAGAACGGTTATCCAAATAACAAGGAAGTGTACAACACTTGCGTTACAGTCCTGGAGCTCTATATCTAAATAATATCATATACATAGATATCTATATCATATAACATATTGTGTGCGCCTCCAGACGATATTATGAATCACAAACGACTTTGTCGGGTTCTGCGACGTCTCTGGTTCTTCCACTTTCACATCAACCTGAAGTCGACTGAACCGCGCGCTGCCTGCTGCCGGCTGCCCACTGCCGGGCGATGGTGCCTCGCGGCAACCGGCGGCATGTTGCAGTTCATGTACTTCAGCGAGTCAAATCAAAGTTCCTTTCCCCCAATTCCTTCTCAACCATGGCTCAGATAACCCCCACGACAGTCTCGTTGTGGAAATACAAGACACGTCAAAGAACCGACAAGAAACACTTGCGTTAAAGTGTGTGTATTCACATTGATGTGGACGTTGAAGAACCAGGAACGTCGGAGAACCCAACGCGGTCGTTTGAGATTCATAATATCGGCTCACACAGCTTTTGGCCGTGATAATATATATTATATGATATAGATATCTGTGTAGGCTATATGATAATATTTAGATATAGAGCTCCAGGACTCCCGTGTGTTCTAGAATATTTACAGAACACGGCTAAAGGCTGTGTGCGGCTCGCCATTGCGATACATCCACTGTAAACAGAGCGCATGGTGGCTGCAAGCTGCTCAGGGCCACACCCCCACCCTCCTCCTTGACACGCCCACCGAAACAGCGCATTTGGGGGAAGCTCAATGTGCGACTGGCTCGGAGTGGCTGTAACTCTGCACCACGGCTGAATTTAGGGAACGTCTTTGAATACTGTGTTAGTTGCCCACTAATACCTATATTAAAGAATACATAAAATAGCATGTCATGGGACCTTTAAAGCCTCCTGGCCACTATCTAGCCAGGCTAATTTAGTTGCAGCCTTGGCACTTCACCAGGAGAGGTCACTGTTACTGAAGCTTCAAGTAATGAACCCATTTTCGAAACAATGTGCCTAAGTGGTTCAGTGCTTCATCACCGAAGCTTCATTTGCCCATCACTAAATGGACTAGCCACCAGCATGATAATGTAGTTAATGGTATAATATGTATGATTTCAGCAAAAAAAATACTAGACCTATGTTATGCGTTTGATTTGATTGTGTATTTGCCTTATCTCAAATGTATCCAACCTTTTCTACACTCAGAGGCCATTCCATCGAATGTTAACAGCGTCCTCTGCCCTTTAACGTTCAGAAACTTGGGAAACCGAGTGGGGAAGGAAGTCTGTACACTAAAAGAGCTGGCATGTGTTTTAGCCATTACATTTACTTATGATAGATGCAACTGATCATTTCATTAGGTAAGATTATCAAATATGGATCCTTGTGAAACTGCAATACGGGGCTAGCAATCATATATAATCATCAATCAAGTATAATCATCAATCAAGTATCTCAGAACCTGCCGCTAAGTGATGAGGTAGATAAGGACATCACAAATAAAAAATAAATGTAAAGTAATGTTCAATCTATTATTGATCATTGATATTATTTTTTGAAAAAGACATAAGAAAAATAATAGAATATAAATATTTGGGCTAAAATGGAGGAGCCTATAACTCAAGAATTAACAAGGTAACTATTCCTAACAGTTTGTTTGCAACAATGTTTCCTCAGAAGCAGGCTAGGCTAGGCCACGTTGTTGCCAAATTGTTTGCGGTTACAGTTTAACCAGGGCCCCATTTCCCGAAAGCATCTTTAGCCTAAGTGGATCGCAGAGTGGGTCGTACGAGCATCGTACAGTTTTCACACCGTTTCCCGAAAGCATCTTTGGTAACGAACGTCTTGAAAACGCTCGTAGCTAACGAGTGCTCCAGGGTACTCGTAGGACGCTAAGAGCCTCGTTAGCCTACTATAGCCTCAGTGGCGTAACCAGCGGACATTCCTAGTATTGGATGTGTTTTATTATAACACATTGGTAATGGTGTATCACGTGCGTCTGAGCCTAATGTGGGCCATTATGTTCTTAGTTTGAGAGAGACAGTCCAGGAAATGTTTGAGCAGGCAGGGCACTTAAAATGTGTGAGAGAAAGTGGGGGGGATTTGTGCAGACTGACATAGGCTACTCATAAAACGTAGCCTAAAATAATGTAAAAAAAAATTAAATAAAAATATTAATTATAAGAATATTAAAAAAAATGCAAAGAACCAGGCAAAAGGCTGGGATATGGTGGGGATTGGTCACGTTGACGGGAATGTTTAGTGACATGTGGGAGGGTGGAGGGGGTTAAAAAAAAGTCTCAATCACTCTTCGACGTGCATGAAAACCAGCCGCGTAGTTATGTATGGAAAGCCAAGAAGGCCATTAACTGGCCCTAGAATGGCGCGGTAAAAGTGCAAAACCGCACGGAATGCGGTTTTATGGAAAGCCAAGAAGGCCACAATCCGGTCCTAGAATTGCGCGGTAAAAGTGCAAAACCGCACTACGGTTTCCGTACGGATTCCGTACGGTTTTGAATGACTAATAGCCGCGGCTATTAGTCATTCACTCCGACTATTAGTTATTCACTCCGGCTATTAGGTATGCAGAACGAGCCCCTCCCTCTTCTTTGCTTGACCACTAAGTTTGAAGGCTGTCTAACCAATCAGTGAAGAGAAATACCAGACTAAAGTAACGCATTGTCGAGACTAGAGCTGCATGTTTCGCCGTAACATAAAGCTGTGTTGTCTTCCCACATGAAAAAATTCTGTAGTTTACTATAGTAAATAAACTATAGTATACCCTATATATACTATAGTAAATATTGTAGTGTTTTTTAACCTTACTATAGTAGTTTTACTACAGTAAACTATAGTATACTACAGAAAATTCTATAGTTTACTATAGTAAATAAACTACAGTACATATACTATAGTAAATATTGTAGTGTTTTTGAACCTTACTATAGTAGTTTTACTACAGTAAACTATAGTATACTACAGAAAATTCTATAGTTTACTATAGTAAATAAACTACAGTACATATACTAAAGTAAATATTGTAGTGTTTTTGAACCTTACTATAGTAGTTTTACTACAGTAAACTACAGTAAAACTGCAGTTTTATTACTACAGTATACCACATATATACTACTACAGTAAACTATAGTATACTACAGAAAACTGCAGTTTTATTACTACAGTATACTACATTATATACTACTACAGTTTACTACATAAACTACAATCTACTGAAGTAAATTACAGAACGTAGTATTCTATAGCAAAATACTTTTATTTTGCTATAGAATACTACAATTACGATACCATAGTACTATATATACTGCATTACAATAACTGCATTATGCAGTATTTTGTTGTTCTTTTAACTATGTCATTGTACTTTACCTAATGTATATTTTCAACTGTATCACTTTTTGTTGTTGCCATTTTTAGTGCTGTAACAATAATTCACTGCACATAAATTAGGCTTACAACCACCATTAACACAGTGTTTTCTACAGACTGCTAAAATACAAAAAAAATAGAACAAAAGTTTAACTTTCTTTAAACAGTTGATAATTTATTGTTTCTGAAATTTGGCAGCATTGTTCAGCTTTTGTCATATAAATGCTTTTATGTCATATCAGTTACGTAGGTGAACTTCAACTTTGCAGCATCTGTGGGAATACACACACACACAAACAAACACATACACGAAAGATGAGCATGAGAATGAGGGTATCACTCAACCAACATCTTTTCTCATTTCTATATACCTACTTGTTATTTCAACAAGGTCCTGTTTGGCTTGGCCAGGTTTTCCTTCTGTGCAGCTGCTGGATGACTGTCCAGTCACTGAATGGCCTGCCATATATTCCCTGGTATACATTTCATGTAGGAGATCATTTATGAACTTCTGGGGGCTTTGGAAGGAGCAGCGCTCCACAAGTCCTTTTGGAATGACCTTTAATGCAAGTAGATAACATTACCACAAATCTACTTTAACATACAGCAGACTAGCGTCTTACCTCAATGATATATATATATGCATTTAGATTAACCGAGTGTACGGCTGATGCATTTAGAAAAACAGTGCAACTGAAACTAAGTAACTTAACCTATACAAATAAAGTCAAACAGATTCTTACAGAGTGGCCCAGGGCCTCTGTTGCTGATGCTGATGATGGACCTGGAGCTGGTGATGGGTCTTCTGTTGCTGGTGCAGGAACTGCTGTTGGTGCTGGTGATAGTGTTGGTTCTGGTCTTGGTCTTGGTCTTGGTGTTGGTGTTGGTATTGGTGTTGTCGTTGGTCTTGGTGCTGAGCGGAGAAACTCCTCCATCTTCTGCAAAACGTCTGGCAGCACTGAGCAAAGGATTCATAATAGCTTTTTAGCTAACATGTAAAACAGAAAAACCCTTGTGTAAAAAAAAGAAAAAGTTTTCAACAATAGCATTACATTTCAATGTTGCTATTTTTGCCTTGAGAGAATCATTTTCCCTCTGAAGCCTGTGGTTGTTCTCCCTCAACAGCTCACAAGATGGGTGATGGCACTGAAAATAAAATTCCATTAAAAAAACAAAACTGACTCACATACACCTGGGCAAATACAGAAGCCAGTTAGAGGGTACAAAGCTTACAGCTGAAAGATTACAGGAATATATTGCTGTATCTATCCCTATACTATAGAGTTAGGAAATACAAACTTTAATTGTAGGTAGAACATTAAGTGCAGACAGTTTACTGCATTCGTGGATCTTACTTCATTCCTGGTTTCATTAATTGAGTTCAGCTGACATGATCCTATGACAAACAGAAGATGCACATAGAGTTAAGGGTTACATCAAGACTGTACAACAGAGGTCAGCAGGGGGGATGAGCCTGAGCGAGTAGACAATGCAGGCGGAACAGGAGATGAATACTCAAATCTAATCTTGTTAATATGCTTAATAAGTTGACAGAAAGCAAAAAGTCAAAATGATCTGACAGGCCAGGCAAAGCAGGCCAGTTGGCGACCCCATGGTGTACAATATGACAGACAACATTAGGCTACATCACATTACAATAATTCACTGATGTTAAGAAGCACTTCCATACGGTGAATATTTGTACATCACTGCACCAATACCTTGCTTTTCCAGTTCCATTAAGACGTTAAGACCTGTGTTTTTTCTCTTCTTCTTCTTCTTACATTGACTTAACTGATGATCCTTTAAATCATAATGAAGTTTAGTTTTTCAACGATTTTAATTTAACTCATCCACAAGGCCTATAGATGACATTTCTGTGATAAAACTTTAGTTACCTACCAGCGATACTACGTCGTCGTCGTCGTCGTCGTCAGAATAGCGACCATTCTTCAGTTTCTTCCTTTTCCCCTTCCCTTTCTCCTCCGGGCTCGACAGTTTGTCTCCACCATCAAGATAATGCCTCCTCTTGCAAACTAACTCCTCTCTGTTGTCTGAAAACGTCAAAATTATGACGTTTTCATAATGTGTGTTTAAAATGCTAGTATTATTTTGGGCAAAATAAAGTTTCTCTCTATAAATCCAGGCTGCGCACCCCACACTTCCCGCGCCTCACATTATAGGCCGCGAGCTAGGGGGCCTTATCGTGCCTACCGTTGCAAGCTTAACAATTAACAACGTTTTTGAAACGAAAACGTTTACCGTGATATTTGAAATATTACCATATGTATGTAGTTATGCACATATTTTATGTAAACATAGTCAAAGGAGAAAAAAACTTGTGTTACTTACCACTGACTGATATAATCCGTCCTGGACAGTAGCCTACACAATCCTTCCCTTGTTTGGCCAATTAACTTTATACGTTACAAAATGATCTTTTAAATTTACTTTGCCTACCACCCATGATATTTCGCCTATGCCCACAGCCCCTTCATCCGGAAAGTCAAATAGTGCATATTTTGCCATTTTCTTTATTTTTCCGTAGCAAACTCACGACTAAAACTCACGACTCGACTGTCAAATATTCAACGGACGTCTCATGCGCTGCGAATGCGTAGCATATGTTTACAACCGCATTCGCAGCGCGTGAGACGCTCGCGGGTTTACAGTTGTCTTTTTCAGTTGTTCAGTTGTTGTTTTCAGTTTAAATTTGTCGTCTAACTGCAAAATGTCACGAAATTATAAACGATATTTGTCCGATTTTTCTATACCTGTGCCAAAAACTACAAGATGGTACAGAAGTCAATTGAGAACAGAGGAACGGCCAGCAAGTTCGACCGAGGAGGTAAGAAAAACTGGAATAAGAGCGCCTCCTTGCGACACTTTGTCGAAGTAATTCCCTACAGCTAGGCTAACATCTATTTGTCCACTGGCTTCCAGATTGATTCAAGGCCTTAATTTGAAGCTGAATTCTCTGATGACGGAGACCTTGATGATCAAATGAATACACAGTATATGGTGTGTACACACTAAACACAAAGTTAATTAAGAGAATGGATGTTAAGAAATGATAACTGTACAATTGTAATTTAAATTCAAGCTGCCACAAACAGCTACTTTCTATTTGCTGTGGGTATCCTAATCTCATTGGTAAATTTGGCTTTTCCAGATTGACTCTTCAGATGAAGCTGAATTCCCCTGTGATGATCCACCAGACCATGTTGAGCAAGGGTGTACACACAAAACGCAAACACACCTAGTTGAAATAGGGAGAACGGAGTGGCATATAAGACTTTATGACAGAATTCTGCATTGATGATTGAGTAGCCTACTTTATAAGTAATGTTAATTGTGTGTCCAACCTTTTACTAAAATTAGAAATATAACATATTTGTATGTAATACAATATAGGCCTATCGTAATCAGCACTCGAATTGAGGGGGGATGGCATCCCCCTTTGGAATTAAAATGATCAAAATGATCAATCTGTTATTTTATCAATTAATGTGGAAATATTACCGCTATTTCATTATAGCGGTTTCCTTTTTCAATTCGGCGCAACGCAGGGTTGCCTCGGTGTGGACATTTCACACCGAGTAATACACTTGTGTTAACACCGGTATTACAGAGTATAAACGGTATAAACTTTGAAACTGTAGGTCAACCGCCATCTTCTCCGTCAACTCTCCTCTCACACTCAGTGACAGCGTCTGGCAGCGCGCGAGCTCTCGTAGGGATTGGGCTTCGCGGGGTTTATATACCGGCGTTGCTACCGGTCTTGTGTGTTCCAACGGTTTATTAGGTAGCCTATCTATTATCATATCTATCTATTATTATAAAAAATATATTTTCTTAATTATAATTATATCATTGATATAATTAATAATTAATGGTCAAATGTGGCACACACACAGATTGAAACGGGAGCACACACACAGATTGAAACGGGAATCTGTGTGTGTGCCACGGAATATCATTGTCATTTACTTGCATTGGAGCAACTTCCGTGGACACAACAAGGACAATTTAAGTGTTTCAGTGAGCTGAAACTGTTGCTGGAGGCGGTGATCAATAAACACGTAAACGGCGTACACAAACTCGGCCAGCAGTAGTTAACTGTAAAAAAGTAAAAGTGTACAGGTTTCAAATCCACCCATTTTAGACGGACTACTAGAGAATTACATTACAATCCTCTGCTTAAAATGTCATCCACTGGTGTGATTGAGTTTCTTCTGTAGAATATCTCTTTACGAAACAGGAAACCAGGTGTAACTCCGCCCCTTGCTCCTGTTGGTTTCCTGCTTAGGCTTTGCCGTCTCCCCCCAGAAGCACTACTATAACATGGGAGGATTTGTATTTTCCCACCGTATCTCTTATACCCAGTAGTAAGTCACCTAGGCCCTGAAAATGAATAGGGCCATAGATACTGTATGTCTATTCCAGCTGTCCCAGTTTTGTTATCTTCCTTAAATATATCAAATAGCATTACTGTACTTGCACAATGCATTTAACTTTTCCACACTCATTTCATTGTGAATTGCATTCCTTAAGCCATACGTTGTTGTTGCACTCAGAGCCACGAGAGGCTGAGGATCCTGGGCCTGTATCACTGGATGATGGTATTAAGTCTCTGGGGAGCTAGCACTTAGGTTGGAGTCTGATGATCTGGTGGGTGAGACTTTCAAACTAACACAGAAAATACCTAAGGTCAGCCTTTTCATATGTGCCTAACTTTTTCCTTTGTAATGTTTCAGTTTGTTTGCGTCACCGGTGGAACCGACCCTCAGAAATACTCCCCTTGGAAGCTGGTTTCCGATGGTGGCTTAGAGTGCGGTCCTCCATCTAGCACCATTTGAAATCAGTGTTCTTGTGGTGGGATGTGAACTTCTCCCACAGATGCTGGATGCGTGCCAGCAACACTGCATCACACTTGGTGGGAGGGGAGGAAAACGGGATTTCATCACCCAGGAAGTGTCACCCACCCCTTACGAACGGGCCGGAGGGACAGTTAGCAGTGGCGCAGTTGCAGTCGCAGTGACTCAGTAGCAGTGACTTATGATGTGTTCCAGATGCCTCTTACACCACCCGCACGAGTTGCTCTTGTGGCGTAATTTCCTGGCTTGTAACACTTATAGCGTTCCTGTTTGTCTTTGTGATTGCGTCATGTCATTGGCTAGTCATTGTTAGCCACATTAGCCTCTCTAGCAAACCAGCTAGAAGAAAAACACAACTTTACATTGTATTTCACGCACAGCAAGACCGTGCAATGCATAAATTGATGACCGGAATAACGAAGAAATTTAATCAAGTGTGTAAGAGCATTTAAAATCGACATTAAAATGACCAACGTGTTACGAATACAAAGAAAATAAATCCAATTTTTGGACCAGCCATTTTTGTTGTCGAGTTGTACGGTCAACCTCACTGAACTCTGTATACTCTCAGAATCGACCAAAACTTTTGGTCGGTCCCAGGTCAAATGCCGCAAGAAAGCTGGGAGATTACCCCATTTGCAACTCGTTCGGCTGGTGTACGAGGCATCTGGAACACACCATCAGTTAGCGTGAGGCAGTTAGCCATGACTCAGTTAGCCATGGCACAGTAGCAGTGACTCAGTTAGCAGTCATTCAGCTAGCCATGGCACAGTAGCAGTGACTCAGTAGCATTGACTCAGTAGCAGTGACTCAGTAGCAGTGACGCAGTTAGCATTAAGCAGTAGCATTGACTCAGTAGCAGTGATGCAGTTATCATTGACGCAGTAGCAGTGACTCAGTAGCAGTGACGCAGTTAACATTGACGCAGTAGCAGTGACGCAGTTGGCATTGACACAGTAGCAGTGACACAGTTAGCAGTGCAAGCTTAAGGTCCTCTTTTCCAAGGTTGACTGATTTCTTTCGGTGTTCAGAGTCTTCTTGTGTTTCTAGCACCATTTGAAATCGGTTACAATGAAGGATACCTCATCGGGAGGGTGAGCTCCTCTGCGGCGGGCCCGTGGGCAGACTGGGGTTGGGCAGAAGGGATTAAAAAGGGGCCCTAGTTCTAAGATCACTAGTTCTCTTCAATTGAACTAGCAGGGCTTTAGTGCAACTGAATGTATTGGGCTAATGGCCAAGAAGCATTCATCTGAAATATTTTATTTTTAAGCGTTATACAGGAATGTAATGTTTGGTATTCATACGTGATGAATGAAAATTAAATGCTGAATGGATTATAAAAATTGTAATCCATTTGTTGACCGATATTAAAGACTCAGAGAGTACAGTAACACAGAACGTGGACGGAAGTACTTTAATCATTTTTATAATTTCAAGCTCATGTTCATATCAAATGGTTGTCAAGGCACAATGAAATACAATGCTAATAAATTATGGATATTACTAATGCAGTTGACCATTTTGATAGATATTTTTAAATGGCGTCAATAGATTTATTTCGCTTTTCACATTTTGTCACATTTAGAATGTGGAAAATCGATAGCAAACGATTGGAACACAATGATCAGAGGCTTCAGATTTGATCTGCACACATATTTATACCTCATTTAGATTATTTACAAGCACAGAATGTTAATTCCATGGCGCTACGGCCCCAGCAAAGCCTATAAGTGCAAATTGTCAAAAAATACATACCTCAAACATTGGGCGATGATTAATTTCAAATCAATATAAATGTTTTATCTCCACATTTAGAGATTTGAGTGGGGGACCACAGGAAAAAAAACATTTTATTTTACATTCACACATCCAACCCAATAACGTCAACTCCACAACTAAACAACAACCCATTGGTTAAAAACAAGCCCCTCCAAAAAGTGCTTGTTTAATTCATCTGCTTACAACCATAAATTGGGTTCAAAACGACCAAGGCCAAATAGACCAACCAAGAACGAGTAGCAATACAAAACGGCTCCATTTTATTTTCTTAACAAAAATCAATCTACAATAAGGTTTACAATACAGGGTTGATGGCAAAGTAATCAACCAAATAATTGTACTTTTGGCAGCAAATGCAGCCAGAAATGTTTCTATCAAACGCATTGACCTTTTCTCAAAACTTAAAACGTGGCAAATAAACATGTTGAAGGTGGAAGATAAATAAATAATTGAATGCAACACTATCAATCTAATACAGCATTAATTCAGAAGCATTCATTGGAGTAAGCTATGCTTAAGCCAAAGCAATATGATTTTGTGATCGATGTCCTTCAGATGCCAAGTGAACAGATTCCAGATTGATTAGAAAAGCATGCGTGCACCAAAAAACACTCCTCTGATTGAGAAGAACAGGAGATACATATGGATGAATACAGGATGCATTATATTTCCTGGCAAGCATCCAACTGTGCCAATTATATTGACTGTGGACCCCAGTTGAATTGTTTGCATATGGCGGGAGATTACATTCAAATCCTGGTCTAGTGTTAATTCTTCCCTCTCGGCTTGGTGTGGTAATCAGTAGAACATCGTCAGGGCAACCTTTCCCCGGAACAAAAATGGGGAAAAAGAGATAGAGTATGAATGATCTCACGTAAAAAAAATTAAAATACAGCGCAGCAGCAGGAAGGTGATGAACCTGATGGTTAGAAATATTTTACAATGCAGCTTTTTAGCTTTTTCAGCTTTTTTTTGTTGTTTTTTCCGGGGTTGAGGCATTTCATCCTCAAACCCCTACTCAAATGACATGTTGAATACTTTACTTTACTCAATCCACTTCCTTACCAGCCTACAATATCTTGTCTTCCTCTACTGGAACTGGAGCACGAAGAGATTGAGAGCTGAAAGGCATACGTATGTGGTTACTAACATAAAAGAGACACAAGCAATATGCAAGACCCGAGACATGATATGGACCTAAAGACACAATGAAACATCAGATAACAGTACACTGAATTTAACGCCTCGATTAGGTCTTCTTTAGTAAAAATATACATATTTATGTAAAGCAACATCACATCATTCGGTGAGCACAGCCTCATTTGTTCAAAGAAACTCACACTACAACTTCGCATTCACCTCGCCTCAGGATGCAAAACTCTTCATTCACAACAGCCAGTGCTTGACTTTTATTGTACTTAAAGTATAATTGCTGGTGTGCAGAAAGAGTTGAACAGCAATAAAAATCAAGCAAGGAGAGTTGAAGGAGCAAGAGCACAAAACAGTCAGAAGCAAGGAGTCCAGAAACCCAGCAAAGGTGAAGGGTTTCTGCATGAACATGAACATGAAATCTTACCCTCTCTTTTTCCGAATTAGCCAAAAGGTGAGGGATATGATGATTATGAGAATAACTATTTTGGGAAAAGAGTGAGATGTATGAATTTACAAGGAAAAATAATCGCGCATTGGCCTCTGTAGAAAAATAAATGCATTTATTGGGTATCCCGAGTAATTTGTCAGCAAAATAAGATTTGGTTTGAAGCTGCATCATAAGCGTTTTTGTCCATCACTTTAATGACTAAATTGTTTGGTCATCATTTCCTCTCACTGTGTGTAGTTGGTGCTAAAGGGCTGGTTTCAAACCCTTTAGGTGGCTTGTCACACGTAGATTATCGAGCATTAGGCTGGCAGACATTTTTATTTGCACTTTTTAAAGGTTGGGTATGGAATTTTCTTTTTTGGGCCATTTTTGCAAAATTACTTGAAATCCTTATCGTAACCCACTTACAGCCACTGAGTTAGAAGTACTGACATGAAAATTAGCAAGTCAATCATCTGAGGAACGGGCAGGGCTCGAAAAACCCCAGCCAATGATTTCCAGACCCACCGAGTGGCATTGGACGGTAAGTACGTCAATCAAACGGTCGAACTGCACTCGCCCTCCCCTCCCCCGCTCCCCGTGCGACCCCTTCGTGTACATACTCAAAGCTCGTGACCCAGAGCAAGCTTCTGTTTATTGTTATCCTGCGGTAGCTACTGGAGCTAGCTAACTAGCTAATGGCTTGTTCTCGCGCATCTGTGTTCGCGCTCGTGCATAATTGCGCGTCCATGTACTTGGAATGGGTGGAGTTAGAGTCAGCGTTGAAGGAGAGGGGGTAGGACCATTTGAGTTGTGTGTTTTCAAAATCTGCTGGCGTTTCGCAAATCCCATACCCGACCTTTAAGTTAGAACTTAATTATCCTCAAGCATATGCAATATTTGCTGGACATGAAAAAAAAAATGTGAATTGTAACATCATTCGTTTGCAATGGCTGAAATGAAATCTCTCATCACCAATCGATGATTTATCAGCCCTTGATTAAAATGTGAACCTTTCAACCAAATCTTTGTCCTTAGACCTTCAATCGGAAAGATTAATGCAATTCAGAGAAATATAATGAAAGAACTTAAATAATGTGCATGCAGGTGTTAAAGACCATAAAACCTACCTATGATTAGTCCTATAAACCACCAGGACTGCGACCATGTTTTGGAATCATCTAAAAAAAGAAGAAGATTGTTTATTTGTCACAGAGCGAGTGACAAGTACTCCTTGATTCAAAAGGAGGTCACTGCATTTAAAGATCCCGTATCATGCTTTTTTAGGGTAAATAATTGCATTCGGGGGGACTACTAGAATGGGTCCAGGCCTACCGCCTGGTGCCTAGCCTACCGCCTGGTGCCAGGGTCTAGGCCTACTGCCTGGGACCAGGCGTAAGGGCACTAGCAGGAGGAAATGGATGTCTTTTTGGTGTGGGTTTGTACATTCACCCCGTATGAGCCAAACGACAAGGGTTCAAATGCCTTCAATGACTGTTTAAACAATTCTTGCAGATATATTTAATGACATGACTTACCGGGAGAACTTGTTGGATCAACAGGGGGAACTAAAATCAAAAGCACAGAAACAAAGATGCATTTTACTTGATCGAACATCGTCTGACTGATTACATAATGATCATCACTTGTGAACATTGGTGATTGACACATATGACATTGGCTGAACAGTCATGGTATGCCATCATGTAATGCTAATGCAACTAAATAAGTAAGGAAGGATCATTCAACGGTATCAAAAGGAGATCCCTGCATTTAAAGATCCCATATCATGCTTTTTTAGGGTAAATAATTGCATTTGGGTGAACTACTAGAATAGGGTTACATGCATGCATGTTAGAAATATCTCTTATTAATCTCACACTGTTTATTTCTGAAAAACCAATGTCAGCGTCTTTCAAAAATGTTCTGTTTTGTATCATGTCTCTTTAAGGCCCCCCTCCCGAATAGCCCAGTCTGCTGTGATTGGTCAGCCTGTCCACTCTGTTGCGATTAGTCGAACACTGCGCGTGCGTTGGAATAATTCACACCCTCTAGAAGTTTTAAACATTGCGGGTAGCCGGGAGGCCGACTTCTGCACTGTCAGCACCGCCCACTGTCTGATTGGACTGTTACGGAAGTAACGTTTGGGCTGTTTCACGCCCTTATTGAGGGGGGTTCTCAGTGGGTGCAAATACTCCCCCAGGCTCAGACTTAAAACATGTATACATAAGTCATCGATGGTTCCAGGCCTACCGCCCGGTGCCCGTGTCCAGGCCTACCGCCCGGTGCCCGGGACCAGGCCTACCGCCCGGTGCCCGGGACCAGGCCTACCGCCCGGTGCCCGGGTCTAGGCCTACCGCCTGGGACCAGGCGTAAGGGCACTAGCAGGAGGAAATGGATGTCTTTTTGGTGTGGGTTTGTACATTCACCCCGTATGAGCCAAACGACAAGGGTTCAAATGCCTTCAATGACTGTTTAAACAATTCTTGCAGATATATTTAATGACATGACTTACCGGGAGAACTTGTTGGATCAACAGGGCGAACTAAAATCAAAAGCACAGAAACAAAGATGCATTTTACTTGATCGAACATCGTCTGACTGATTACATAATGATCATCACTTGTGAACATTGGTGATTGACACATATGACATTGGCTGAACAGTCATGGTATGCCATCATGTAATGCTAATGCAACTAAATAAGTAAGGAAGGATCATTCAACGGTATCAAAAGGAGATCCCTGCATTTAAAGATCCCATATCATGCTTTTTTAGGGTAAATAATTGCATTTGGGTGAACTACTAGAATAGGGTTACATGCATGCATGTTAGAAATACCTCTTATTAATCTCACACTGTTTATTTCTGAAAAACCAATGTCAGCGTCTTTCAAAAATGTTCTGTTTTGTATCATGTCTCTTTAAGGCCCCCCTCCCGAATAGCCCAGTCTGCTGTGATTGGTCAGCCTGTCCACTCTGTTGCGATTAGTCGAACACTGCGCGTGCGTTGGAATAATTCACACCCTCTAGAAGTTTTAAACATTGCGGGTAGCCGGGAGGCCGACTTCTGCACTGTCAGCACCGCCCACTGTCTGATTGGACTGTTACGGAAGTAACGTTTGGGCTGTTTCACGCCCTTATTGAGGGGGGTTCTCAGTGGGTGCAAATACTCCCCCAGGCTCGGACTTAAAACATGTATACATAAGTCATCGATGGTTCCAGGCCTACCGCCCGGTGCCCGGGACCAGGCCTACCGCCCGGTGCCCGGGACCAGGCCTACCGCCCGGTGCCCGGGACCAGGCCTACCGCCCGGAGCCCGGGTCTAGGCCTACCGCCTGGGACCAGGCGTAAGGGCACTAGCAGGAGGAAATGGATGTCTTTTTGGTGTGGGTTTGTACATTCACCCCGTATGAGCCAAACGACAAGGGTTCAAATGCCTTCAATGACTGTTTAAATAATTCTTGCAGATATATTTAATGACATGACTTACCGGGAAAACTTGTTGGATCAACAGGGGGAACTAAAATCAAAAGCACAGAAACAAAGATGCATTTTACTTGATCGAACATCGTCTGACTGATTACATAATGATCATCACTTGTGAACATTGGAGATTGACACATTTGACATTGGCTGAACACAGTCATGGTATGCAATCATTTGCTAGTGCAGCTAAATTAGTAAGTAAGGATCATTCATCGAACCATGCTACACGCATACAGCCAAGCCCTAAAGGTTTGATGTCAAAGGCAGCCAGGTAAAGGGGAAACTTTACCACACACGGCAAATGCGTTTAATAGGATACACCAATACTTTAATTTGTAATACTTTTAACAAATTTTTTCACTCCAAACTTGTTGAAAATCTTCAGCATCACTGTATCAGTTAGTACTTTAGGGTCAGGATTATAGATCCACACATAATCCATTAATTATCTTATAGAGACGCGACGGCTCCATCTGTCAACAACCCGAATATCAAGATAGCAGCTTAATAGATAGGAGATATTGCATCTCACAACAATGTCTCCGATATTGGTTTTAATCTCTATGGCTGAGCCCGAATATTCTTTGTTCGGTAGATCAAATTTCAACGCTGTAGTATTAAAAAAATGTATGCACATTTAAAGTTTTTATGTCTATGCATATTTAGGAACCACAGGTAAAAAAGGTACGGTTCCACTTGGTCTTAATATCCCAGTGATGGAATAATATAATGGAGACATCCCTCAGACATAGTTTCCCCTCAACGTTTCAGCAATCATCAAACTGGCCAAACGCATCATTCTATATGTTATGGTGATCGGTAATCCGCGACAGCACCTGTGTCTCTTCTGTTCGTGTAAACAGCGCTAATTATGCCGTGTCATTGGAGCAGACCACCTTATTCGTAGGCCTTCCCTCGCTACGATGGTCACGTGTTCTGGAACCTATCTGGCTCAGGAGGTAGAGTGGGGTAACTGGAAGGTTGCTAGTTCTATCCCCGGTTCCCCGGAGTGCCGAGACGCCTCACCCTAACTGCTCCTGATGTCGCCCGTGTGGTTGACTTCACCGTTGGTGTGGGTAAAATCGTCAGCAAAATCCCTTCAATGTAAATTTAAAATGTGACCGAGTAGGACTCAGATCCATGAGTGGATCCTAAAGCCACGAGGTCCATGCACTAATCCTACGTGATATTCCAGTTTTCCTTGAGGAAATACGATGAGTTGATAAAATATGATTCTACGGCAGAGTTCTCCATCGCGTCGGTTCAGGGAAGGAATGATACGCACTAGAATTTATTTTAGAGAAGAATATTCGTTTGGAAAACTAAACCAATATTCAAAGCTTAAAATTATGTATTCTGGCCAGGCCTAGACTCTGATGCTTTACATTTACAGATTACTGTATTGGTGGACCCCTAATAATATACAATATAATATAATATAACAACGCTACCGTCTTTTTGGGTGGTGGCGGGGGTCTTTGGGGTCATGGTTGTAGGGGTGGTAGTAGTGGTAGTGGGGGTTGTGGTGATGATAATTGCTAGAAGAAAATATCGGCAGAAAGAAATCAAAAGCCAACAATATACTAGTTGCGTGAACTGAAGTTCAAACATTTCCAAAGGAAAGCCCAAAAACTGCCACTTTTTTCATATTGTGGTCGGATAAATTGTTTGGAACACAGAATTAGCAAACAAATGCGGTAATTTTATATCAACTTCATTTATAAGCAGCCCTTACCTTTGCACTCTGGCGTTGATGACCATGTGCTGTTCAGTAGGCAGGTCATGACCCCCTCCCCTTCCATCTTAAATCCAGGGTTACATTCGTACTCAACCAAACTCCTGTGTACATACGGAGGGCGGGCTCCAGACTTTTGCGAACCATTTGGAATAAACGGCGCTTTGCAGCGAACCACTTCAGAAAAATGGTAATAGAAATGCGTTAACATGGATGCGTTCCCTGGTTACTCTCTCAACGAGAGTATGCAACTCATCAAGACAGGTTTAAGGAAAGCTGCCGAAAACATTATAACCTACTTAAACAAGTTGGAGGATTTGGTGTGAATTTTCCATTGCTTGAACATTTAAGTGATGCTGAGCCATTGATGGTGTAATCCTTCTGACATTTGTATCTCACAACGCTTGCAAAATCATAGAAATCCCGTTTTGGAGATGGACCTTCAGCTTTATCAACTGAAGGCGGTGATTCACATTTTACAACTGAAAAAACAAGATAGATATTAGATATGGGGGGGGGGGGCTTCGAAAATGTATGGTAACTAAATATGTGCAAAAATATGCTTTATATGATTGAAAACCTGAACAGGTCGGCATTCTGCCCAGCCATTCTGTATTTCCACAGGTTAATTGCTTGCTCCCCCCCACCAAAATGTACCTTAAAGAAAGACATACAGAAAATGTACGTGATCATACATAACAAAAAAAGTATTGGATTATTGTGGTACATCATTTGGAAATGACCTAGAAATGTTCTAAAGATACTTCATAGATCACCAAAGTACGACATAAATGTGTGTAAATAAGAATAAGGCATAACTTTTGCTAAAATGTACTACAGTTAATAGCTTTTACTGATCAGGAAAAAAAGATGCAAAGGTAAAATTGTGGTAGTCGCTCGTAATTCTTAGCATGGCACATGAGGAGTCTTTGCCTCATCATCACTTCCCCATATTGCAAGGTACAGTACTTAACCAGTGGCAGCTGGTGATCAAAAATGTTGGTGGAGCAAAGAAATAGATGGGGGGGGGGTTCCCCCCCCCCCATAAACGTTTTCTGTATTCTGGTGCATTTTGGGAATGGCCACTACTACCTATTTACTTACTATTCATTCAGATTCATAACCTACATCCTGACTTGCAGGGCCTGGACAAGCTTACACTGCATTTACAGACCTACTTTATGGCCATTCAACCAGCCATTGCTATTTGACCAATTGTTGTTATTCTGATATTGAGACAAATCATGATCACTGTCCTATAGCGTCCATTTTTTGTGACACTGGTGCGACCCGGCGGCGAATTTTCTTGCATCAATGAAAAGCTGTCTCGGCTTGATAGACAGCAAAAACTTAGCGAGCTTACATTGACGTCAACATGGCCGGCGCCCCTGACTTGGAGGAGGGCTTTATTTCGAATGACCAATAACTAGCCTTGCCCAAATCACGCCCAAATGACGTTCAGACGCATTTAAATGGTTGCTGGCAGTGACAAGTGTTTCACACAATTAAACAAGGATAAACGCTATGTATTTTTGTTGATTTATTTCGTAATGATAAAAGTTGATTAATAGTTGGCAGATATATTCAAGTGAATATTTCACGGAGGGGCGGCGCCCTAGCGCCCTCTATTGACCCACCGCCACTGTACTTAACCCTAGCAAGGAAACCCTAACCCTAACCCAAAAAAGTTAATTAATTAGTGGGAATAGATTGAGATAACCTCATTCTACATACCTACCTCCACGGTTTCCATTCCCACAGTATTGAATATCTCTGTGGCCAGACAATGTAGGTCTAAAAACAACCGTCAACAACTCCTTAGCCCTCCTAATTTAATTCAAGTGCACATCGCTTAGTATTAAGTGCACGGAAAGGAACCAAATACGTCCTTGATATTTTATATTCCTACAAGATATTGAAGGAACATTTATAACCAAATGGGGATGCAAATAAATAAAACTTGGTTAATCACCAACCCGTCGTTGCAGGAGAATGTAGCCACGCTCCCAAATGAGGTTCCTTCACTGTATTCCACATGCCCGTTAACTAGCTCGAGGCTCCCACAATTAAACTCTGCAGAAAAACACAAAAGCACATAATAAAGTCAAAAGACCATTAAACGATTATTTTTGAGTTTAAAAACATGATGTCTTTATTCAGCATCTCAATCCCCAAAAACACTTTGTAACTGAGAACTTTGAAATTTCGCCTTAAAAAAATACACAAAATGGTCAAAGAGAAAATGTTATATATCTCCAGCTGTTCTTTCTATTAAACATTTAAAGAGCACCTATTATGCTTTTCGACTTTTATGACCTAGAAACGTTGTTATAATGATTTATAGTCATGTTTAACCATACTAAAGTGTCAAATAATGACGTACATGAATTTAGACATATTCCCTGCTGACAGTAGGGACGCCGGTGACGATTCATTTGATCAAATTTCCGGGATTTATTTACGTAGAACAATCCGGGTTTTCCATGTATGGTAATGCCCTTCGCAGGTCTTCCGGAAGGTAAGCAATCACAACAGAGTGGGGTTGGCAGGAGGGGCGACGAAACCGAGCGTTGATGCTGAAAGCGCCCAGATGAGAGGAAGAGTTTCCCGAAAATCTACATAGGTTTTTGTGCTGTGATTCGTGTCAGGTTGCTCTATAGGAGTCATTAAAAAGAAATTAAGACCAGAAAAGTAGTATAATAGGCAATCATTAATAAAAAATAATAATAATTATTAAAGAAAATTCGATTATATTAGTATGTGAACGTTTTACTCCAAAATTGAAATCACAATCAAAATTCGATTAATCGCCCAGCCCTAGTGTGAACGCAGCCTTAAATGTGTATGTTATGTATTCACGGTCTGAATAAGACTTAGAAGATTTGAGGGAAATTACCTAGATGGGTTAATTTTATTCTTGAGAAAATGTCTGGTTCCAAATTGGTAATGGGAGAAAATAGCTGCAGTATATAAGTTATAAAGTCCAGATTTACAGTAAAGCGATCAAAAATACAGCCTCAGAGAATACGAGAGAAACAAAAGGAAACCTCTGCATTTTTCAACCTGGATTATCTGATAATTTTGGTTGCAGCCCTGTTCGACGTAAACGGGCAGTAATCTATTGGGGCAAAAGCACTCATCGCTGTTGGTCCTCTAAAAGTGATGGCTTTTGCCACTGATTCAGATTATATTCTATCATTTTGGAACGGATCCCTAAAAAGGAATGAAACTTGTCTCTTTGCCTTTCACCTGATTATGGTTTGTTTGTTATTGCGTCCAAGCGAGTCTCGCTCAATGAAAGTGGAGTTGTTGCAGGAAGATAATTGAAAATGTCAGTGAGCTGCACATGACATCTGAGAGTGTTCTCCCTCAATACTAGACCAATCTCAAAAAACGTAGTCTGCATTATTCCTTTTGACCCATGATTGAAAAATAGGCTAAATTAAGTTAAATTACAACAAATACTTGAGCAGAGCAAGAAGTTGTAATAACAAAATTATGATATCTGTAGTAAACCTGAGCATTTCAATCCCTTTCATCAATGCCAGCATGTTTGTCTGACAGTTGCACATGCGCATTTCAAAACATTGAACTCTTCATAGCATAGAGGAAGAAACAGTCCAAAGTAGGGATGCAAGAAATATCAAAAAACTCTTAACCGATACATGGTCCAAATCAGGGTTACAAAAAATTGTAAACGGTTACACAACCCCATTTCTTTCGTGTACACGGTAAACCGTTTTTTTAATTAATTAATGATATATATATATTTTTTTAAGTGGACTGCAGTCGCGCTCACTCGGTTTAACCTCGTTCAATAGGGTTATTTGTTTATCAACACAGCGGATGCTCGCGAAGAATGATCGCAAAAAGAAAATTTGTTTGACCGGTTGCCATGGTTATCTCCGTGGGGTTCATTTGCAGTTGCGGTGTTAATTAGGATGTTGTCAACTTACTGTTTCACTAAACGGTAATCAGAAAACGCGGTTATATGCTATAAACTCTATAGTGTCTGTGGTATAAAGGCTGGGACGAATTTCAAATTATAAATATGTACACTTTTTTTTTTACGGTCTTCGTTTACTGATTTTTCCTAAAGGGTTTTGATTTACTAACCGGTTACAAGAGTACACGTGTACCCGTGCACACCCCTAGTCCAAATCTCATCAAGTACACACATCGTGTACTCATGAGAAAATAAGTTAGTAATAGTTACACCAGTGCAAGCTTACAAAGATTCTATATAAACCTGGGGCCGTATTCACAAAGAATCTTAGTGCTAAAGAAACTAATAGGTGACAAAATTAGGAGAAACTCCTAAAAAGAATGGGCGTGTCAAACATAAATTTAGGACTCCTAATTTATTTTACTAAGAGTTTCACTCGCCTGCACTTGACAAACCAATCACTGTACTGACTGGCTTTATTTTTGGACTATAAATTAGTCTTGCTTCAAAACTTTACCAAAGTACATAACATAATACAAAATGCATAAGTTGTTGTAAAATGACGACCGTTACAGAGGCTAGTAATTCTATGTTATAATTAATGCCATGCAGGCAGGCTTAGCAGAAAAGGTATAAGGAATCTATCATGAAATCAAATCAATCGGAAGAATCCATAATGCCATCAGTGTCAAAAAAACTACATAAATTCAATCCCCATCCCTAGCAAAAACACGCCATTCCATATTGTGACACTGTCACACTGCTGATTTAACTTATCAAAAACACACAAGTGCCAAGAAAGGACAACTTGACATTAATTAATTTTAAATTGTTATGTCATGTTAAATGAAAGACAAAACAATATGGACTTAGCCTCCGTGACATCTCCCATCTGTCTGGTTTATACACATTTATTTTGGCAGAGTAGATTTATCTTCTATGCAGTGTTGACATTCTTGCACCCAACAGCAGAAATCATCCATATTTGGCACATTGAGTACAAAACCTGAATGGCTTTCTCAAACCAGTCCATGGCCCAAATTCTCATATTTATTCCTTCATTACGTTACAGATATTCTCAAAGATTCTACAGCTTACTTACAATATGAGGGCTACGGGATTCCAGCTAATTGTTTTCATCCACCAGACACAGTGGCTGGTGCACCAAAAATGTAGTCATAGTCCCTGTGTCAGTGCAGTAAACATTTAAAACAAATAATACTCACTCTCGCAACTAAGTGTCGAAGGTATCCATGTCCCAGCCACACAAGTGGTTTTACCAGATCCTCCAGTACTCCTGTATCCCATTGCACACTCAAATGTTACAAATGATCCGCTGGGAAAATGCTCTTTCTGGATGTCTTCATCTGTTAAACTCATGGTGTCTCTCATAGGTTTCTCACAATCTTGAGCTAAAAGGAAAAAGCACAATAAGACAAAATTTAGTATTCATTTTGTCACAATAAGCCAAAACGAATACATGAGCATATTCAACATTAGCAGGAAAGCGCATATGTTAGTCTACTTGGTCTATGGGATCTTCCTTCGTGAAACAATGTAAACCAGTGTTTGAAGAAGAACTCTGATATTTTACTTTAGTAAAAGTAAAGTACAAAAGCTGAGACACAGAATTACTGCAGCAAAAGTCAAAGGACCACATTGGCATTTGTACTCAAGATTCAAGAGCATATTCCATTCTTTACTTGAGCAATAGTGGTAGATGTTCTTGCCATGTTAAATGCACTTAAATCCCTAAGATTAAATCAGGTTTGGACTTGGGCTGAAGAACGACACTGGATGGATTAATTTCAGCATTGAGTCACTGCTCGGACCGGCTATTGTAATGATGCATCCCTCCTGGCTAAATAACTCATTAGCATTTAATAACTGTTTAGTGTTACAGTGTTGTGCATTGATGAACAGGTCATGGTCTCCACATTATCTGTGTCACCCGAGGCTGCTTTCACATGCAGAGCAGAAAAGGAAGCCTTTCGGACAACTGCATTGAGAATTACCACAAATGTATGATTTTATGTCAATAAACCAACGTTTTGGATTTCTGACAGGATCAATGAAGAATTTGGTTTGACGTACAGTATTCCCTAGTTTTTGCTTCCTCATCTCAATAAGTAATTGAGAGCTGATTTAATTCAGATTGTTTATACGTGGCAATGTTTCACACATATTTCCCTGAGTGCCTCACAAAGATACAAGATACAAGATTGTTTATTGTCATATACACAATGGAAACATAGTTTGCACTGGACAATGAAATTCTTAATTTGCAAGTTCCCTTCACACAAAAAATACTTAAAATAAATAGATAAATAAACTAAACTACTAAAAAGATCTGTACAAAGAATTTAGTTAAACAAAAACAGTTCAATATAAGGTGCTGTTTAGCACGTGCAATGTTTGCATAAAGCAGAAGGCCCTGGAAGACATTGAAATATAGACATTTTGAATACATATATTGGATGTTGAATATTATTAGTAGATAAGTACTTAGTGCAAATGAAGCTCACAGTTGAAAATAAATACAGTTACTTCACAGTATTGAATATAGTGCAAATACAGGGTGTCATCAGTGTTTGAGAGAGTCATTCAGTAGCCTGTTGGCCTGTGGAAAAAAACTGTTTTTAAGTCTGGTTGTTCTGGCTTTCATCCAGACTTAATAAAAGTTTTTATCCACAAAGTCCTTGATATGAGGAAAAAACGGATTGAATATCAATATCAACGGTAAGGGTTAGGTTTGAAATATTGTCCAATGTCCACATTTGTCTCCAAATATCCTATCAAGGACATCATTAGCCTGGCATCACCTGACGGACCGCGAGGTCTGGTTTGGATAATTGGTTCCTCAGCCGACTTTTGATTAAAACAGCACGACATATAAATTAACAAATCAAGAATAACCATTCCCATTCTCTCTCCCATCTCAGTTGAGCCAGCTAGAGTGTAATCAGGCTGAAACAAGCTCAAAACCACAAATTTCCCCCAGTGTTTCCGCTAGGGTGGGGTTGCAGCAGTATGGAAAGCCAAAAAGTGCTAAACCGCACGGAAACCGTACAGAAACCGACTGCATTGAAGTGACACGTTTGTTCCATGCATCATTAATTTGCATTATTATTGCATTATTAATATGCGTGCATTATTCCTTTGAACAACGTATTATTCCTTTGCACAACGTATGTATTTTCGATATTTGAAAACGATATCGTCCCATTCAGAGCAAGGAAGATTAGTATACTAGGATCTCGGTTAGCAGGCATGTATCACGCCTATTTTACAATAATCTCAAACGTTTCATTAACTCACACACCAGACCAACCAACCACGCCCAGGGCCAGCCATCTCAACGTACTCTTATTTTTGAAAGGGCGGTCAATGAGGAGCTTTTATTGTGAATTTAGGAATTTAGGCCAGAGCCTTTTTGTGGCGATCTCTGAAATGGAAAGGGCTCGGATCGTACAACACCAGGTGCCCAGTTACAGCCGCGATTAATTTTTCTTTCTACATTTTGTACAGTCAGTAGGAACCAAAAAAGTAGGTAGGAACCAAAGTGCCAGTGTTCGGTGTTCCCTGGGATCCACGCAAGCAAAGAACGTCTACATTCCGATTGGCTGTCAGTGTTTTGCCGCTGAAACGCCTCATAGTAATTTGCATCAAGTTCAGCCGTCTTCAACTTTTTTTGGTCGCTCACCTTTTGGGACTCTCTAAATCGACGCCACTTCGACCTGGGAGGGACTTTACGTCCTACGTCACTCGCTATGGGTGTGCATGTGTGCGCGTAGCCGTTTGTCTCAGGGATCTGTGCACGAACTCCCTTGCACTACAGGATTACGAGAGTCAGTGTCGTACGCGATGGAGGGTGGGTGACATTCCTACAGTCTGTGATGATAGGCTATATTTCTACAAATGACTTACTATTACTAGCGATTAACATGACGAAACAACACGAACTAAGCTAACATTAGACTATTGCCATACCAGATAACGCCATACCAGCTAACCCTAACTATTTATATTAAACTCTGAACCATTTTGCAACAGGCAACTGTGTGTTGGTGTGTCTTATTGCTTCCCACGTCTGCATCTTTCCCACTCCTGGCTAATAGTTTCAGCTTTTGTACTGTATATCAGAAATGATCACCCTGTACCACACTGCTGACTTGTTGATGTTTTGTGAGCACTCACGCATTTCTCTAGGTATCTTAAGTTTCCTACAGGAGTCATCAAAACTTTGGATTTTGTTATTGTAAGAAACATTGTGTTGCAAAAACACTGTGTCTTACCCTTAGCGTTACCCTAACCTTAACCCCAGTAACATTTCTTCATCATAAACTACAAGTTACGCAAAATGGCATACAAACATCCAGTCCAATATGAAAGAAAAAAGCTAGCTTCATTAAGGAATCGAACCCCTTATCCCCGCGTTAATGAGTTGTTCTCTGACCACTAACCCATCAGGTCTTAGTACATGCGATTCAAGAGTTAACCACTTGACAATCTTTAAACTTCGGTTGCCTAGAAATTGTAAAGACAGTGATGTGTGTACATTGTGCGAGTATCCGTCACTCGCGATGTGTGTGCAGTCCAAAATGAAAGAAAAAACCTTGCATCACTAGGGAATCGAACCCCCAATCATCAGTTGGTCGTTGGTAACTGTAAACAAAGAGATCGCATTTTGTTTAGTCTCGCAAAGCCAGACCAAACTACATTTTGTTTAACTGCTAACTAACAAACGGGTTTATGCGTTCACTGAACAAAGATTATGGAAATAAAAGACCACTTTTCCATCAGAAAAATCATCAGAACCGTTATTACCAACCCATAGACACTAAAAGCCAAAACCATTCTCACATGCACACCCATCGCGAGTGACGGCTACGCGCACACATGCACACCCATAGCGACGTAGGACGTAAAGTCCCGCCCAGGTCGAAGTGGCGTCGATTTAGAGAGTCCCCTCACCTTTTAGCGTTTGACGCTTGTGTCGCTTTGGTCACTCTTGCCCATAGAAAGTGAATGACTTCCGGTGATTTGGCAGCTCAATTCGCTTTTCATGTTAACGCACAGTAATAGAGTGGCGAAGTCACACCCCTTCCGGTAGGGCTCATGGGACCTATGAGATCGAAAAATATGAATGGGTGTCAATGGAGAGAAAATAATTATTTTCTGGTCCCGGTCTTTATATGCCCTGGATTACACATATGTTGTTTGTGGATTTAAAGGATAATTTTTCATGCAAAGAGTTCGACCGTTTATTGTGCAATTGTTCAGATAAAGGCTGTAGAGAAAACACAACGAGAAAGACTACACGGCTCGTATGTGACGTCACGCTCCCTGCGACTGGCGTGGAGAAGACCGACAATCTTCCCATCGGCATAACTGAAACTCTGCACGTGCCCCGATTTATAATGGTTTTAACCTCTTTCGATGCTTTTATCCTCCCCTTGGAAAAAGCGGTGAAGTGGGGCAGAGAGATCGCCATCTCTGTGCCGAGTTCCAAGGGCGGGTGTGTTGACGTATATCATATGCGTCGAGAGCAGCGAAGAGCTGTAGTTCACAAAGCGGCCTCACATAAAACCTAAAATTATCAAACTTCTTCACGAACATTTTTAGTTTTCCTTGCATGAAAAATTCTCATTTAAATCCACAAACAACATATGTGTAATCCAGGGCATATAAAGACTGGGACCAGAAAATAATTATTTTCTCTCCATTGACACCCATTTATATTTTTCGATCTCATAGGGCCCATGAGCCCTACCGGAAGGGGCGTGACTTCGCCACTCTATTGAGAGCAGGCTCTCTTTTTAATGATGCCCTGATAACAACATACAAATAAAAACAGAATACCAATGTACATTAGATATAAACAGTAGTAGGTCAAACAACCTGAACTACATTTCTATATATAGCAACAATACAATGGGACAATTAAGAAAGCTTTTTAAAACACGAGCAATCCTTGTTTTATTCGACTTCAGTCATCCCCTTGAACGTCTCAATTGAGTCCATAAAGTCACCGACTTTGATAGATAAATGCGTTGCTTACCTTGTACTTGTCCCAGAGGCCCCAGCAGGCTGGAAAGGAGAAGCACCAGGACCAGCCCCATCGGGGCCTTACCGCCCAGGACCTGTTCCGAGTCCACCATGTCTGTCCTTACACTCTGCAGACAATAACCAGCATAAAGATAAACAGTCAAAAGGCTTTAATACATATAACACTGAGCATGTACGTTACATGTTATAAGCTTCAGCTTCATAATCGATCGGTATAATAGCCAAGACTGTTAGCTGACTTAACGTTACCGCTGAATTGGCGTTAGTCCAGTCTTCCCCCACCAAAGTAATCCTTAATTAAATATATGTTACTTTTGTACACTAGGTTGCTTACTTCTTGCTGCGTGGGCTCCAAGTGTAATGGTCGATCCGCATATAAGTGTTGACAGGACTGACAGGAAGCAGTCTTTATTTGTGGACATAAGGTAGGCTTGGCCTTAAAGCCACAGTACATAATTTCTCCTCCCACGACAGAACGGCGGGAGCCGTAAATAGTTAGTTGGAAGGAATCTGTTTCTTAAGCAGTGTGACACTTGGAGCTGGCATGACGGAGCACAAGTTGGCACAAAGCACTTAAAACTGCAAAAAGACATTGTTCAATTGTAGACCATTTATTTTTGAACAGCACATCCGATCAGTGACCTCTGTATTTTTTGTACATTAAAATGTATGCCCATCACTAACTGAGTTTAGCTCTATCTATTATTACTTTTATTTTCTTCACTTCTTTTCTTAATGTTATGTGTATTTTGTTTTTAAGATAAAACAAGAGAAACTCAAACATATCTTATGGTCTCGTATTTATGTAAATGTTTAATGTATTTATATGTTTTTTACATGTTGTGACTGTCTGAGTTTGTGATGTGGGTCTATGGTCTCGTAGTAATGTACATGTTTCATGTATTTATGTGTTTTTTTCATGTTGTGACTGTCTGAGTTTGTGATGTGAGTCTTTGTTCTATGTTCCCTTATTGCGTTACTCCAGCTTTCAAGCTCTTTCACATAAGTGATAAACACGCTCCACCCCAGTGTTTTTAATCTTTTATTAATTATACATGTAAGGTGTGCTTAAGTGGCCTGAAAGGTGCCCATCAATAAAATGCTTTTTATTAACGTAACATTATGGCTCTGTCATGCCAAATTTGTACCGGCTGCCAAATTTGTACCGGGCGCGTCATCCATACGTAATCCACTCCAAATCTGCCTGGCAACAGATGATCGCTTCGTCCGTTGCCTGGCAACGGACGATCGCGTCGAATGACGTGAACATTCGCGAACCTTCTATCTAGCGATCCGTGATCTGTATTGTGCTATTTCGTCCTTGACCTGATTTAAACACTCAGTTTACTTGCTAAATTTGATTAAACAATTAAATACAATACAAATATAAAGTAAAAACAAGTGTTATCTGTAATGATATCAACATCAGTTATTAGACCGTCACACGGAGCATGCGCAGTTGGATTGGCGCGCTGCATGTTGATGTCTGTTCCAAGATACATTGTGTGTTTATTAAGGAACCCAACAAAACATTACATTATCTAGCGATCCGTTAACTGTATTATGTTATTTAGTCTTTGGCAACATGAGCGCGAATGTTTTTTGAAACCTGCCCGGCAACGGACGACGCGATCATCTGCTGCCATGCAGGTTTGGAATGGATTACGTATGGATGACGCGCCCGATACAAATTTGGCAGCCGGTACAAATTTGGCATGACAGCTCCATCAAAGTACACCTGCCATTAACAGTTATCATTCATACTATCTTTAATCTTATTTACATAGGCCTACAGTAAGCTTGATTTCCTCTCAATGTTTAAATAAAAAAATTCCCTGTCCATGTCAGATCCCTGTCCATCATACTCTTCCTGCACACCTGACAGCCTCCTCCATCGATCAATGTTAAATACATTTCAGGATGACGTTTGAGATTCAGTTTCAGTATTACTTGTTTTTGGAACCTGACGTGGGGCTGGCACCATCATATCTGTCTTATTTATTGCACCCACATATTCTATTTAACATTCAAAAAGTTATATACAAGGTGCTTTTCTTATAAAGTCAAAAAGGGGCAAACTAATCTAAAATAATAATTGTTAAACATATAGAGAATCATCAGGGGATTAGTAACCTGTACTTCCATGGTCGGTAAACAATGGGACTGCGATCGCTCAGACCCCTCGCTTATGATGCTACAATGCTAACAATGCTAAAAAACAAGAATATTTCTGCATCCGGTACATCATGAAGTAGGGCGTGGCTATGGACCCATGATGCGGAAGCATATCTCTCCTTGATGCCCTGCGCAATTGAGCAGTTTACATAGGAATGAATGGGCACCATTTTGGAATCCGTTGTCCATTTTATAATATGTCCATTGCCGTGTTCCAATATCCATACTTCCATCAGTACACTTAAACGAAGTACACTATCCGCACTCACTAAGTGCGCTAATTTTCAGATTTCAGTGTTGTTCCAAATCGAATACTCCGTGGTGCAATAACCGGAAATTACGATCACGACTGCCGCCGCGGCTCCTCCCCCGCAATAAACATCCCGCTTTGAATGGTGAACTCTTTACGCCTGGCAGCTATAAAAAAAACTATAAAAACTACAAAACTATAAAAACTACAAAAATCGCCACACACTTCGCGATTTTACCGTTTTTGAGTGCAACATCCGGGTCCTTTCAGTACACTTATTTTCGCCCGATCTGAATCGGAACGCCCTACTACTCAAACTTAGGCTATGAAGTACGGATAGTATGGATATTGGAACATGGCACATGAGTTTACATAGGAATGAATGGGCGCCATTTAGGAATCCGTTGTCCATTTTATAATATGTCCATGCGCGAGGCGAGAGAACTTCTGGTTAAACCCGTTTCCTTCAGATGTTTAGTAATGCTTTGTCAAGTATTTTGTCAGAAATCTATATTCATCCACTCATCATTGTTCTTCTTGTCATTCTTTTTTTTTTTCGTTCCGGTGACTGTTAACTAATGCACATAGCCTATAGGAAGTAAGGGACCGGAACCTGAGCTGCGGTAAACCGGGGATATGTTTATACTATATATGGTAAATAGAGTGCGTAAGTCTGCCTCTTCCGGTACACCCCCATGGGACCTCTGAGATCGTAAAATATGAATGGGGTTCATTGTTCAGTTAAAGGCTGTAGAGAAAACACAATGAGAAAGACTACACGTCTCGTATGTGACGTGACGCTCCCTGCGACGTGCCTGGACAAGACCGACAATCTCCCCATCGGCATAACTGAAAATCACCACATGACCCGATTTATAATGGACCTCTTTCGATGCGGTTATCCTCCTCTTGGAAAAAAGCAGCGAAGTGGCGCAGAGAGATCGCCATGTCTGTACCAGAGTGGTGGTGACGTATATTCGTGTCGAGAGCAGCGAGGGGCTGTAGTTCACAAAGCGGCCTCACACAAAACCTAACATTATCAAACTTCACAAAAATGTTCTGGTATCTTTGCATGAAATTTTTTTATTTAAATCCACAAACCACATATGTGTGATCTCTTATGGCGCGTTTCCACTGCAGGGTGCGGTACGGTACGGTTCGGTTTGCAAAGGTGCGGTACGGATTGTGTTTCCACCGTCAAAAGTGGGCATGACCCAGACTGAGCCGTACTCGTTTTGCCCTCGTCTTCAGTACTCCTCCGTTGGGGTACTGAGACGCCTGAAAGAGTGCCGGAAAATTCGAGCTACACATCCCCTCCGATGATTGGTCGACAGAATCGTCACTTCCGGGCGACGTGGGGATAAAAACAAGCAAACGAAAAAAAGTAGCCTCGAGGTATTATTCTTTACAATGAACATGTCGCGTAAAACGCTTGCTTGGGCGAACAAGGAGGTGGAGACGTTCCTCTGCATTCTTGGGGAGGAAGACGTTGTTTACGATGTTTACGTAGCTGCCGTGGTGATTGACATCTGGCCTACCACAAAGGGTACTGTCGGCGGTGGAAACGCGACCTCGGAACTGAGCTGGGCTATACCGCTACTACCGGACTGAGGCGAACCGAACCGTACTGCACCCTGCGGTGGAAACGCGGCATTAGGTCCCATGGGTGTCTACCGGAAGGAGCAGACTTACGGAGAATAAGTCCCGCCTCCGAGGCTCCTGGTTCCATCGATCAAATGTCTATGGGAAATAACATGGAGTTTTTGAATGATCGTACATAACAAACTCTGTAGGTGGCGAAGCAGTAAAAGCTGCTCACATTTTGAACGACACAGTTTTTCCATCTAGATTTCACTTGGGTTTTGGATTGTCGTGCCGTTAAAGTAGCTTTTATAATTGTTTACTACTTTAACGGCACCGACAAACCAAAACCCAAGTGTAATCTATGGTATATCTTGTTTTTATACTTGTTTTTTTTTACATACTTTTACTAACTATTAATCATTCTTTTCTCTTGAAATTACGATACACAATTAATTTAAGTTCAGTGAATCAGGCAATATAACAGTCGGTCGTGAAAATGTTCATATGTTTACTCTTTTATTAGATTCATGAGGTTATCTCAAACAACTTCACATTAACATTTATGATTAATAATAATATTAATACATCTCTCTCATTTTTAAACATAATTTAGCTGATGGAGTCATTTCCGGTCAGGATGTAATGGGTTTGGTTCTCCATTGTGTGATGGAGGCTGTAAAACCTCACCCTGCCAAACATGCTGACGGGATTCCTGGGAAGGCTATCATGGAGACAAAGCAACTGTGACTCAGCATTGACTCAGTTGTTAGTCTAGACTCTAGAGCAATCACATCCGTTGTATTCTTCTGTATTGATTTTGTGAGGGGAAGGGAAGAAATGTTTCGAAATTTAGATTCTACCCTCTCGTGGTATTAGCAATTCAATGGTAACTAAGGACCTAGTCGTCATCTTACTTTATGGCTAATGTTATCTTTAAGAATTTAAGATAGGCCATAAGGAAACTGGATAGTGACTATAATGATTGCCAACTGTAAGCACAATTGGTCAATGGACTTGGTGATGGCAGTCCAACACTGAAGCTTCGATACGTGCTTCATACCATTAACTACACTAACCATAAAACCACTGCTTCGAAGGTTGCTTTGGTACGGAAAAATCACGTGACATATGACGTCAGAAACAGCATCTGCTTCTTTCTCTGAATGAATCGCCTGAGTGGTTTGCGGCGCCACACACTGCCACTACAACTGGCACCGCCTCGTTTCGAGTCTGAATTGTAGCGCCTTCAAAGCATAAAAACTTTAATGCACAACATTGCGTGTTTGGTTCGTAGTAGCCTATCTCATACTGTGACAGTCATTACGTTCGTATTGATTTATCATCATTATGGAAGCATCTAGGAAGTGAGGTCGTTCTGACATGTGGAAACACTTGATTCTGTTCAGCGGTACATGACCGATCCACCGCTGGAAATATCCGAGGAGCCACTGGTGAACTAGATCAATCACAAAATGTGTACCCTCATCTCTTCATACTGGCACAACAATGTTTATGTACAACAGCCTCATATGTTCCTTCTGAACAAGTGTTCTCGTGGATGTTGTGGAGAAATTGCAAGCAAAAAAAGAAACATGCTCAGTCCAAAAAGTGTTGAAAAAAGAATGGTCCTGAATCAAAATCTTTGAGTATTCCCTGTCCCACATACCCCCTGGTTACACAAGCACACCCAACTTCTGCCATATTTTCCCAGCACATTCTTATTTTCCCCAAGCACTCTCCCCAATAGCACAATACATAAATTCATTAATCTTAATTAGTAAAAAAAAAAAAATGACATCACAATCTTTGTATAAGTGTGGGTGTGCGTGTGTGTGTGTGTGTGTGTGTGTGTGTGTGTGTGTGTGTGTGTGTGTGTGTGTGTGTGATTTTGTGCGTGCGCACTTGATTTATGTCACTGTCTTAAAGCCTCCTGGCCACTATCTAGCCAGGCTAATTTAGTTGCAGCCTTGGCACTTCACCAGGAGAGGTCACTGTTACTGAAGCTTCAAGTAATGAACCCATTTTCGAAACAATGTGCCTAAGTGGTTCAGTGCTTCATCACCGAAGCTTCATTTGCCCATCACTAAATGGACTAGCCACCAGCATGATAATGTAGTTAATGGTATAATATGTATGATTTCAGCAAAAACCTATGTTATGCGTTTGATTTGATTGTGTATTTGCCTTATCTCAAATGTATCCAACCTTTTCTACACTCAGAGGCCATTCCATCGAATGTTAACAGCGTCCTCTGCCCTTTAACATTCAGAAACTTGGGAAACAGAGTGAGGAAGGAAGTCTGTACACTAAAAGAGCTGGCATGTGTTTTAGCCATTACATTTACTTATGATAGATGCAACTGATCATTTCATTAGGTAAGATTATCAAATATGGATCCTTGTGAAACTGCAATACGGGGCTAGCAATCATATATAATCATCAATCAAGTATAATCATCAATCAAGTATCTCAGAACCTGCCGCTAAGTGATGAGGTAGATAAGGACATCACAAATAAAAAATAAATGTAAAGTAATGTTCAATCTATTATTGATCATTGATATTATTTTTTGAAAAATACTTAAGAAAAAGAATAGAATGTAAATATTTGGGCTAAAATGGAGGAGCCTATAACTCAAGAATTAACAAGGTAACTATTCCTAACAGTTTGTTTGTAACAATGTTTCCTCAGAAGCAGGCTAGGCTAGGCCACGTTGTTGCCAAATTGTTTGCGGTTACAGTTTAACCAGGGCCCCATTTCCCGAAAGCATCTTTAGCCTAAGTGGATCGCAGAGTGGGTGGTACGAGCATCGTACAGTTTTCACACCGTTTCCCGAAAGCATCTTTGGTAACGAACGTCTTGAAAACGCTCGTAGCTAACGAGTGCTCCAGGGTACTCGTAGGACGCTAAGAGCCTCGTTAGCCTACTAGCCTCAGTGGCGTAACCAGCGGACATTCCTAGTATTGGATTTTTTTTATTATAACACATTGGTAATGGTGTATCACGTGCGTCTGAGCCTAATGTGGGCCATTATGTTCTTAGTTTGAGAGAGACAGTCCAGGAAATGTTTGAGCAGGCAGGGCACTTAAAATGTGTGAGAGAAAGTGGGGGGGATTTGTGCAGACTGACATAGGCTACTCATAAAACGTAGCCTAAAATAATGTAAAAAAAAATTAAATAAAAAAAATAATTATAAGAATATTAAAAAAAATGCAAAGAACCAGGCAAAAGGCTAGGATATGGTGGGGATTGGTCACGTTGACGGGAATGTTTAGTGACAAAATGTTTAGTGAAAAAAAGTCTCATCACTCTTCGACGTGCATGAAAACCAGCCGCGTAGTTATGAGGGAAGCCGTCCTCATACCGATCTTCCTCGTCGTCATCGTCCTCAATGTCCTACGGTTCAACCAAAGCTACCCCAGCCTTAGCTGCAATGTAATAATAATAATAATAATACATTTAATTTAGAGGCGCCTTTCAAGACACCCAAGGTCACCTTACAGAGCATATAGTCATCATTCAAAACTATGTAAAACAGACTAGGAATAAAAGGAAAACAGAGGTTAAACATGAAGAATAATAATAATTAATAACACTCAAAGACGCCTAAAGTGAAGGGGGGACCTCACTAACCACCACCAATATGTAGCACCCACTTGGGTGATGCACGGCAGCCAATCGGTGCCAGAACGCTCACTACACACCAGCTTGAGGTGGAGAGTTAGGGATGAGGTGGAGAGTGAGTGAAAAGAACATATTTAAACACTATCGACCATATTTAAACACTGTCGATCACATTTAAACAATATCGACCACATGTAAACCCTATCGCCCACATTTAAACACTATCACCCACATTTAAACACTATGGACCACACGTAAACCCTATCGACCACATTTAAACACTATCGCCCACATTTAAACACTATCGCCCACATTTAAACACTATGGACCACATTTAAACACTATGGACCACATGTAAACCCTATCGACCACATGTAAACCCTATCGACCATATATAAACACTATCGACCACATTTAAACATGTAAACCCTATCGACCACAATTAAACACTATCGACCACAATTAAACACTATCGACCACATTTAAACATGTAAACCCTATCGACCACATTTAAACACTATAATGTAGTGCAACATAGCTGTCACACATATCACAGCGCATGACTTGGCCGGCGAAAACTGGAGCCCTCCGCTGGACTTGTGAAGGCATCTAAAGCGCAACTTCCACCTCCCGATCGTGCGCTCAGGATTAGGACTGATATATATGTCGGCCTAGGCTTAATCCATTGTGTTTTAATATCTTTAGCATTCATATTATTGCAATCTGTTCTTTTTGTAGGCTACTCTGCGGTTGGCCTTGATGGGGAGATATTTTAACCCTTTTTAACCCCATTTTTCTCCCACATTCCTGCGTCTCCCCCTGCGTCATAGCCCGTTTCAGCACCATGTCAGTGGACAGGTACAATCCTACGATCGTCGTGAGTGCAGCGAATGCGCGTTCACGTTAAGAGGAGTTTCGGGAAACGCTCCAAAGAAATTATCGATGGTTCGAAAAGATCCATCTTTTCGAACCATCCATCGATCCATCGATGTCGGGAAACGGGGCCCAGGCCAACTTGGCCACTTGGGAGAGGTGTGCTGCTACGGTAGGCTACGGGCCGCCACAGTACAGATGCTAATGAGCCGACACGCGCACACGCACGGCTACGCAACCTGAGCTGGATGACGTAGGCCTATAGTCCATGCGACGACCATGGACATAATAAAGGCGATGAGCCTTCTTTCCCATTAAACGGTAAACATGGCGTCAAGCGGTTCAACTGTTGGTTCACGTTGGTCCCATAGAGAATTCCAAAAAGTACTCGAAAAAACCAGCAGTGAGAGTGGGCTCTATCTGAGAATGGCTCCAAATAAGCAACAGACTCAGCAAAGTGCGAACTGTGTTCTCTGTGTTGTTGTCCATTGTTGTTAAAACTCTGACTGGCGGCAGACTTTATTATGGTCCATGCAGCGGACGCTTGGTGATGACGTGTTACGACGTGATGACGAATGTACAAGAGCCTATATTTTGCCAGGCCACGGTTGGGACGGCCAACAGCCACGGCCAGATGGCCTAGTGTGAGTGCAGGCCAGAGAACAATGGGGCCAGTTGAGCACGGTTAGGTGTGAAAACGGCCACGGCCAGATGGCCTAGTGTGAGTGCACCCTTAGGTGTAAATGTGAGATGCATTTTTGACTGATAGATGCTTCTGCCTAAATTATTTGGGGATTTATAAATAACAACATGAGAAAAAAATGTCTGACAAAATCCCAATCCCAATGTATTGGCATTTTTAAGACTTTTGAAGGACTGATTAAATACATTTTAATACCAATACCATTTATTTTAAGCATTTGTATGACTTGGATTAATTCTATACATTTGCATAGCAATTACTTGTAGATGTATGAAATCAATGCTTGTTAAAAACAACAGTCATCAAGTCACTTCTAAGAAAATAACAATATAGATACATCCCTCATGAACAATTATAGGCCCATATCTAACTTACCATTTTTCAGCAAAATCATTGAAAAATAAAGCTAAATAACTACTTGCTTCTTAGCAATGAATACAATTACATATCGCTGACACACCGGCTACTGAGTGACGCGCATGGGCATTTATTGACATCGTTTACAGGAAGTGCGTCATTATTGCGCATCTAGGACCCCCGAGCCGATCTGGCAGCCGAACACATTTGATACCAACCTGGTCTCACAGGAATCCGTGAAATGACTACGGACGAATAACTCGAAATCCGTGGACACATCACGGAAACACGCCGATTTCCGTGATGTGGCCACGGAATTCACTCCAATGCAAGTTAATGACGCTGATGTTCCGTGGCTCACACACGGATCCCCGTTTCAACGAGCGAGTCGACCACGGGGGCTTAACTCAAAACCCGGGGTGGTCTCACTGAAACACTTAAATTGTCCTTGTTGTGTCCACGGAAGTTGCTCCAATGCAAGTAAATGACAATGATATTCCGTGGCACACACACAGATTCCCGTTTCAATCTGTGTGTGTGCTCCCGTTTCAATCTGTGTGTGTGCCACATTTGACCACAGCGGGGGCTTAACTCAAAATCCGTGGTGGTCTGACAGAATCACTTCAATTGTCCGTGATGTGGCCACGGAATTTGCTCCAATGCAAGTAAATGACACTGTTATTCCGTGGCTCACACACGGATATTGGCGTGTTTCCGTGATGTGGCCACGGATTTCAAGTTAAGCGTCCGACCGTAGTCATTTCACGGATTCCTGTGAGACCATGTTGTTTGATACTCACACCGGCAACCGTTACCGAGAATTGCATGTATGTTGGTTGGGTGTGCTATGCACTGTGTGTTGTGTGTCATTGTTAAAAAATTACGGCAACTCTCGTAGTCGTGCGGTGTATGGGGCGCGAGAGTTGCGTAACCGCTTAACCTGTATGGAAAGCCAAGAAGGCCACAAACTGGCCCTAGAATGGCGCGTTAAAAGTGCTAACACCTCGTTTCCACATACGTATGTTTTTCGTATCCGTGCTTCCGTAAATTTACGGAAGGGGTCGCTAGTGTTTTACGCACGGACATGAATTTATTTACGGACAGCCAAAAGGATGGGGGAACGTATGATAATGGCTGTTTTTAGGAGACCGGTACTTGGAACATGAGGATCGACATATAGGCTGCAGAGATAAAAACAAAACCAACCAGGCTTTGAAAGAGATCGGCGGACAGAACAGAATCGAACAGCAGCTTGGGCAGTCGGAAGAAGTTCTTAAAAGCATCTCCATCCCCGAGTCGCAGCTCCTGGACCAGCCGGTGATAAGCGCCAAACTCCAAGCGCTTGGCCAAAAACTGCCTTGTCCATGGCTATAACAATTTCATAACAAAATTATGAAGTATAGAGGATCCGAAAATAGAAATACTCACAATTTGTCTTTCAATTCATTCAAACTGACAATATTAAACTCATAAGTTATAAAAGCGAATGATCAAACAGATATCTGACTGTTATTTATGTAAAACATATGATATATAAACTGATAAAATAGGTTATAACCATTTCATATCAAAATGATGAAGTATAGAGGAAACAAAAATAAAAATACTCACAATTTGTCTTTTTATTCACTCAAACTGACAATCAAAAGCAAGCGAGCTAGAAAAACTTTCATACGGTATCTCCGTAAAACGACGGCGAAAGTTACATTTTTTGAACGTATATTACGGACATACCGGACAGAAATTTTACGGAGGGGAGGAGTCTCGGAGGAAAAACTGACATTACGGAGAATCATATAGGAAAGAATGGACTTTCGGTCGGAGACCGTTTGATCACATACGAGAATGTATGTTTTTCGTGTACGTGCTTCCGTAAATTTACGGAAGGAGTCGCTAGTGTTTTACGTACGGACATGAATTTATTTACGGACAAAAGATGGGGGAGCGTATAATAATGGCCGTTTTTAGGAGACCGGTACTTCTCAGAGATAAAAACAAAACCAACCAGGCTTGGAAAGAGATCGGCGAGGAGTTTGGCCTGCCAGGTACTTACGTGTTTTGTGAAAAGCATAAAAACTTTCATACGGTATCTCCGTAAAACGACGGTGAAAGTTACATTTTTTTAACGTATATTACGGACATACCGGACAGAAATTTTACGGTAAGAAAAAAAGTAAGAAAAAAAAAAATCAGTAGAAATCAATGATATAATTATAATTAAGAAAATATTTTTTTTATAATAATAGATGGATATGATAATAGATAGGCTACCTAATAAACCGTTGGAACACACAAGACCGGTAGCAACGCCGGTATATAAACCCCGCGAAGCCCAATCCCTACGAGAGCTTGCGCGCTGCCAGACGCTGTCACTGAGTGTGAGAGGAGAGTTGACGGAGAAGATGGCGGTTGACCTACAGTTTCAAAGTTGATACCGTTTATACTCTGTAATACCGGTGTTAACACAAGTGTATTACTCGGTGTGAGTAGCGGTAATATTTCCACATTAATTGATAAAATAACAGATTGATCATTTTGATCATTTTAATTCCAAAGGGGGATGCCATCCCCCCTCAATTCGAGTGCTGATTACGATAGGCCTATATTGTATTACATACAAATATGTTATATTTCTAATTTTAGTAAAAGGTTGGACACACAATTAACATTACTTATAAAGTAGGCTACTCAATCATCAATGCAGAATTCTGTCATAAAGTCTTATATGCCACTCCGTTCTCCCTATTTCAACTAGGTGTGTTTGCGTTTTGTGTGTACACCCTTGCTCAACATGGTCTGGTGGATCATCACAGGGGAATTCAGCTTCATCTGAAGAGTCAATCTGGAAAAGACAAATTTACCAATGAGATTAGGATACCCACAGCAAATAGAAAGTAGCTGTTTGTGGCAGCTTGAATTTAAATTACAATTGTACAGTTATCATTTCTTAACATCCATTCTCTTAATTAACTTTGTGTTTAGTGTGTACACACCATATACTGTGTATTCATTTGATCATCAAGGTCTCCGTCATCAGAGAATTCAGCTTCAAATGAAGGCCTTGAATCAATCTGGAAGCCAGTGGACAAATAGATGTTAGCCTAGCTGTAGGGAATTACTTCGACAAAGTGTCGCAAGGAGGCGCTCTTATTCCAGTTTTTCTTACCTCCTCGGTCGAACTTGCTGGCCTTTCCTCTGTTCTCAATTGACTTCTGTACCATCTTGTAGTTTTTGGCACAGGTATAGAAAAATCAGACAAATATCGTTTATAATTTCGTGACATTTTGCAGTTAGACGACTGTCAATGCAGACAAATTTAAACTGAAAACAACAACTGAACAACTGAAAAAAGACAACTGTAAACCCGCGAGCGTCTCACGCGCTGCGAATGCGGTTGTAAACATACGCTACGCATTCGCAGCGCATGAGACGTCCGTTGAATATTTGACAGTCGAGTCGTGAGTTTTAGTCGTGAGTTTACTACGGAAAAATAAAGAAAATGGCAAAATATGCACTATTTGACTTTCCGGATGAAGGGGCTGTGGGCATAGGCGAAATATCATGGGTGGTAGGCAAAGTAAATTTAAAAGATCATTTTGTAACGTATAAAGTTAATTGGCCAAACAAGGGAAGGATTGTGTACTGTCCAGGACGGATTATATCAGTCAGTGGTAAGTAACACAAGTTTTTTTCTCCTTTGACTATGTTTACATAAAATATGTGCATAACTACATACATATGGTAATATTTCAAATATCACGGTAAACGTTTTCGTTTCAAAAACGTTGTTAATTGTTAAGCTTGCAACGGTAGGCACGATAAGGCCCCCTAGCTCGCGGCCTATAATGTGAGGCGCGGGAAGTGTGGGGTGCGCAGCCTGGATTTATAGAGAGAAACTTTATTTTGCCCAAAATAATACTAGCATTTTAAACACACATTATGAAAACGTCATAATTTTGACGTTTTCAGACAACAGAGAGGAGTTAGTTTGCAAGAGGAGGCATTATCTTGATGGTGGAGACAAACTGTCGAGCCCGGAGGAGAAAGGGAAGGGGAAAAGGAAGAAACTGAAGAATGGTCGCTATTCTGACGACGACGACGACGACGACGTAGTATCGCTGGTAGGTAACTAAAGTTTTATCACAGAAATGTCATCTATAGGCCTTGTGGATGAGTTAAATTAAAATCGTTGAAAAACTAAACTTCATTAGGATTTAAAGGATCATCAGTTAAGTCAATGTAAGAAGAAGAAGAAGAGAAAAAACACAGGTCTTAACGTCTTAATGGAACTGGAAAAGCAAGGTATTGGTGCAGTGATGTACAAATATTCACCGTATGGAAGTGCTTCTTAACATCAGTGAATTATTGTAATGTGATGTAGCCTAATGTTGTCTGTCATATTGTACAACATGGGGTCGCCAACTGGCCTGCTTTGCCTGGCCTGTCAGATCATTTTGACTTTTTGCTTTCTGTCAACTTATTAAGCATATTAACAAGATTAGATTTGAGTATTCATCTCCTGTTCCGCCTGCATTGTCTACTCACTCAGGCTCATCCCCCCTGCTGACCTCTGTTGTACAGTCTTGATGTAACCCTTAACTCTATGTGCATCTTCTGTTTGTCATAGGATCATGTCAGCTGAACTCAATTAATGAAACCAGGAATGAAGTAAGATCCACTAATGCAATAAACTGTCTGCACTTAATGTTCTACCTACAATTAAAGTTTGTATTTCCTAACTCTATAGTATAGGGATAGATACAGCAATATATTCCTGAAGATGGAGGAGTTTCTCCGCTCAGCACCAAGACCAACGACAACACCAATACCAACACCAACACCAAGACCAAGACCAAGACCAAGACCAGAACCAACACTATCACCAGCACCAACAGCAGTTCCAGCACCAGCAACAGAAGACCCATCACCAGCTCCAGGTCCATCATCAGCAACAGAGGCCCTGGGCCACTCTGTAAGAATCTGTTTGACTTTATTTGTATAGGTTAAGTTACTTAGTTTCAGTTGCACTGTTTTTCTAAATGCATCAGCCGTACACTCGGTTAATCTAAATGCATATAGACATCATTGAGGTAAGACGCTAGTCTGCTGTATGTTGAAGTAGATTTGTGGTAATGTTATCTACTTGCATTAAAGGTCATTCCAAAAGAACTTGTGGAGCGCTGCTCCTTCCAAAGCCCCCAGAAGTTCATAAATGATCTCCTACATGGGATGTATACCAGGGAATATATGGCAGGCCATTCAGTGACTGGCCAGTCATCCAGCAGCTGCACAGAAGGAAAACCTGGCCTAGCCAAACAGGACCTTGTTGAAATAACAAGTAGGTATATAGAAATGAGAAAAGATGTTGGTTGAGTGATACCCTCATTCTCATGCTCATCTTTCGTGTATGTGTTTGTTTGTGTGTGTGTGTGTATTCCCACAGATGCTGCAAAGTTGAAGTTCACCTACGTAACTGATATGACATAAAAGCATTTATACGACAAAAGCTGAACAATGCTGCCAAATTTCAGAAACAATACATTATCAACTGTTTAAAGAAAGTTAAACTTTTGTTCTATTTTTTTTGTATTTTAGCAGTCTGTAGAAAACACTGTGTTAATGGTGGTTGTAAGCCTAATTTATGTGCAGTGAATTATTGTTACAGCACTAAAAATGGCAACAACAAAAAGTGATACAGTTGAAAATATACATTAGGTAAAGTACAATGACATAGTTAAAAGAACAACAAAATACTGCATAATGCAGTTATTGTAATGCAGTATATATAGTACTATGGTATCGTAATTGTAGTATTCTATAGCAAAATAAAAGTATTATAAAAGTTCTGTAATTTACTTCAGTAGATTGTAGTTTATGTAGTAAACTGTAGTAGTATATAATGTAGTATACTGTAGTAATAAAACTGCAGTTTTCTGTAGTATACTATAGTTTACTCTAGTAGTATATATGTGGTATACTGTAGTAATAAAACTGCAGTTTTCTGTAGTATACTATAGTTTACTGTAGTAGTATATATGTGGTATACTGTAGTAATAAAACTGCAGTTTTACTGTAGTTTACTGTAGTAAAACTACTATAGTAAGGTTAAAAAACACTACAATATTTACTTTAGTATATGTACTGTAGTTTATTTACTATAGTAAACTATAGAATTTTCTGTAGTATACTATAGTTTACTGTAGTAAAACTACTATAGTAAGGTTCAAAAACACTACAATATTTACTATAGTATATGTACTGTAGTTTATTTACTATAGTAAACTATAGAATTTTCTGTAGTATACTATAGTTTACTGTAGTAAAACTACTATAGTAAGGTTCAAAAACACTACAATATTTACTATAGTATATATAGGGTATACTATAGTTTATTTACTATAGTAAACTATAGAATTTTTTCATGTGGGAAGACAACACAGCTTTATGTTACGGCGAAACATGGAGGCGCTGCAGCTCTAGTCTCGACAATGCGTTACTTTAGTCTGGTATTTCTCTTCACTGATTGGTTAGACAGCCTTCAAACTTAGTGGTCAAGCAAAGAAGAGGGAGGGGCTCGTTCTGCATACCTAATAGCCGGAGTGAATAACTAATAGTCGGAGTGAATGACTAATAGCCGCGGCTATTAGTCATTCAAAACCGTACGGAATCCGTACGGAAACCGTAGTGCGGTTTTGCACTTTTACCGCGCAATTCTAGGGCCGGATTGTGGCCTTCTTGGCTTTCCATAAAACCGCATTCCGTGCGGTTTCCGTGCGGTTTTGCACTTTTACCGCGCCATTCTAGGGCCAGTTAATGGCCTTCTTGGCTTTCCATAGCTCTCTCTCGCACAATCACACAATCACTCCAATTTCTCCAACTCCAAGGCAAGGCTGTTTCACTAAGACCACAAACAACCACAACTAACCAGCCTATCCACACCAATGCACAACAATCAGTTCTATACATTGAGTCTATCTTCTGTTTGGAGCACATGGCTAATTTGCACACCCGCACAGGACTGGCTTAGCCTGGTTCTACCAGACTCTCGTACTTCACTTCATTTCATTTCATTTGTACAGAGAGTCTGGACCTAATCAATTGACAAACGTGAACTCACTTGAAGGCGGGTGTCTGTTGAAGTTTAAAATGATTGGATCCGCCCAGTGCCACCCTGGATCTGCCATAACCAATCGCTATCGTTTGGTTGTGACGTATGTCATGCGCCGGGAATCACGCGCAGGTTGTACACAAACCAAACACCTTGCGCGTCTGCACGAAAATGTCCGTCAACGACAGCTGCAGGTTTTGTTCGTCAAATTTAATTTATCAGGGAAAAATTGCACATTGTAAATCAACTACCGACCTACAACAACAACTCAAACTGGCGCACGACTTTATCGTCATTGTTCTCAGACACGCCCTCTGTTCGCTGATTGGGCGCCGCTGTGGCGGCGCCAGAAAACCAAATTACATACAGCAGGTCCTGGGCCCCGTTTCCCGATATCGATGGATCTTCGCTCGTAAGATGGTTCGAAAGATGGATCTTTTGAACCATCGATAATTTCTTTGGAGCGTTTCCCGAAACTCCTCTTAACGTGAACGCGCATTCGCTGCACTCACGACGATCGTAGGATTGTACCTGTCCACTGACATGATGCTGAAACGGGCTATGACGCAGGGGGAGACGCAGGAATGTCAGAGGAAAATGGGGTTAAAAAGGGTTAAAATATCTCCCCATCAAGGCCAACCGCAGAGTAGCCTACGAAAAGAATAGATTGCAATAATATGAATGTTAAAGATATTAAAACACAATGGATTAAGCCTAGGCCGACATATATATCAGTCCTAATCCTGAGCGCACGATCGGGAGGTGGAAGTTGCGCTTTAGATGCCTTCACAAGTCCAGCGGAGGGCTCCAGTTTTCGCCGGCCAAGTCATGCGCTGTGATATGTGTGACAGCTATGTTGCACAACATTGCAGCTAAGGCTGGGGTAGCTTTGGTTGAACCGGAGGACATTGAGGACGATGACGATGAGGAAGATCGGTGTGAGGACGGCCTCCCTCATAACTACGCGGCTGGTTTTCATGCACGTCGAAGAGTGATTGAGACTTTTTTTTAACCCCCTCCACCCTCCCACATGTCACTAAACATTCCCGTCAACGTGACCAATCCCCACCATATCCCAGCCTTTTGCCTGCTAGTTTGCATTTTTTTTTATATTTTATTTTTTTTTACATTATTTTAGGCTACGTTTTATGAGTAGCCTATGTCAGTCTGCACAAATCCCCCCCACTTTCTCTCACACATTTAAAGTGCCCTGCCTGCTCAAACATTTCCTGGACTGTCTCTCTCAAACTAAGAACATAATGGCCCACATTAGGCTCAGACGCACGTGATATACCATTACCATTGTGTTATAATAAAGTGCATCCAATACTAGGAATGTCCGCTGGTTACGCCACTGAGGCTATGGTAGGCTAACGAGGCTCTTAGCGTCCTACGAGTACCCTGGAGCACTCGTTAGCTACGAGCGTTTTCAAGACGTTCGTTACCAAAGATGCTTTCGGGAAACGGTGTGAAAACGGTACGATGCTCGTACGACCCACTCTGCGATCCACTTAGGCTAAAGATGCTTTCGGGAAACGGGGCCCTGGCCCGGCCAGACTGGCCACACTCACACTGGCAGATTTGAGCACGGTTAGGTGTGAAAACGGCCACGGCCACGGCCAGATGGCCTAGTGTTAGTGCACCCTTAGTCAGTTAGTTCAGTATGGCATTTAATGTGGTTTTAGAAATTCAAGTCTGAGTCTATGACTACACCAGGATTTCTGTCTTGGTGTGTGCTTTCTAACATAACAGCTGTGCACTGACTTTTAATTGTTCATCCCTTGCACCAAAGACCATTACTTCAGTTTTTTCATTGTTCAATTGAAGACAATTTGGCACATCCAGTGATTGAAGTAGTTATTTAGCTGTTGATGAACAGCTTTTTCAATGATTTTGCTTTAAAATTGTAAGTTAGATATGGCTTGATGACTGTTGTTTTCAGAGCCGGTGGGAATCACCTGTGCGATATCGCTACTGCAGGCCACATGAATAAAAAATGATATAATGATCTACAAATATTTCAGTGTGTGTGCCCGTGTGTGTATCCAAACACATGCACTGCAATTCACATACACATACAGCTCAATGTAAATCCATGAAAAACATCATGTTTTGATCCCACGGCCAATTTAGGATATATTCATGAATGTGGTAACACATTATATACATTCTTTTAGGCCTACCTTGAAATTTTTACTATTTTACAGATGTTTGTTAAATTATAGAGCATAGATACCCCTAGTGGAAACGAGGAATTTTTTTTATTTTTTATTGTTATTAGTTGTATAGGCAAGGATACAATTTATTGAACATCTGGAAATCATAAAAAAAAATCTATTTTCAAGGAATAGGATGAATATCTAATATGAACACATTCATGAATTCATCCTCAATTCACCATGGGATCTAAACATGCCGTTTTTTATGGATTTACATTTAGCTGTTCCTCAGTTGTATCAATTGTCTTATTTATTCTGTTTTGTATGAGCAAATAAAATCTCAATCATATGACTGTCCCAGGTCTTCATTTTCAGTTAATAGAAACTAGAAAATACTGTCTCAATATCTAACTTTAACAATGCCAATCCTTACTTTAACATATGTGATAATAAAAATATGCATTCATCAGTGCTTTTAGACGTGTTTCCAATGGCTTTGTGAGAGAACGGGCTCCGTTCAATGAAATCAAAACCAGAACTGATTGAGCACGTTTATAAACAACCCTTCCGGGTTTTGTCCGTTGGCTTGGGTCGATACGTCAAGTGTCGATACGTCATCTGTAAGAGCAGGACCCCGAGCCGATCTGGCAGCCGAACACATCTGGTACTCACACCGGTAACACTACACACAACAAGTAACACTCCACAAAAAACACTCTACCGACCACACACCCCAAACCCGTTAACCCCAACACAAAAAGACAATAAAACCCCTTTTTCCCAACCGGCATCACGGATCCCCAGAATCCCCGGCGTGACCCCCCTAGGAGTCGCCACAATATATACATCGATACACATTATATATTACAATTCAAAACAACTTTATTCTTCACTTATTTCTGGCAAAAGGCTGTCATATCTGTTAAAAAATCTTGATAGATGTTACTATTCAATTTGTGAAATCTATTTACAGTTTAAAATTGCACACATCAGATAATCATAATACTCAGACATAATGAATAGATGTTGTCTTGCTCACCGTCGAGGCTTAATTGGAATATTGTTCTGACCCTTATCATTGTAGCGATAAAGGCAGAGTTGTGACACATAAAAATTACTTCATATGCACTATCCTTGTCACGCACAAGCATGCCATCAAGACGGCTAACAAAGTCCAACGCAGCACGGTGTACCACAATGAGAATCCCATCCATGTGCTGGAAAGACAAGATGAGGGAAATTGTTTACATATTTGATTAAACTATGAACTACTTCAAATGAGTTAGTCATTTAGTTGATCAACAAACAAGATCTTACCTGCTGTCTATCGGTTGATCTGTTCCATTAATGTTAACAGTCTGGTGCATGACCTCTGACCTAGTCATTTGGGTAGATTGGGGACCATCGGTTACAGGGGGTGTAGGTGTAGGTAGAGCACACTGATACATAGGGTAGTCTGCAGAATAAAAAATAAACTAGGTTACAAACTAATCATTAACCTTTGTGTTATAAACGTATCTGCAAGTCCCTACCTTGAATATGAATGACATAGCTACAGTTGACCGCTGCCACCACCAGAACCTCCACAGAGAGAGAAGAACTTGTCTGACTGCTTAATGTGTTATTGGCCCTACAGTAGAAATGGCTGTCCCCTTCCACATTGGCACAGTCCAGACGTAGGTCAGACTCAGCCAGGCTGAGGAGTGGTGTGTTCTGCCGCTGGCTGTGCTGATACCAGGCGTAACCCACACTGCTTCCCCGGGTGCAACTACAGCGCACTGTCACTGGGCGACCCCAGCACGTATGTGCCAGAGGGACCAAGGGCCAAAGGTCAGGTTTGGAGACGGGCACTTTGACAGAGACACAGGGGGCCACAGATTAGTATCCTTCAGCCGAGTTCAAAGTAAGGGTTGTATGTAACGAGTGGGGTTCTTACCTTCAGTGACCTCCATGTCAACCGAGACCATAATGTCTGCATAGGGTTTTTCAATGCCAACCCAGTACACTCCAGTATCTTCCAAACGCAGAGCCCTGATTTCAACAAAGAGCCTTCTACTTGTATAATGGAGGATGCGGAAACGTTTGCTTTCTGTTTTGACAATATTGTCAGAGTCCGATAAAACATCACAGGTTCTTCTTGAGCTACCTCTGCACCAGTATTTTTTATTGTACCGATACATTTGGTCATAGCTGCAGGCCATAGTTAACTCTTCCCCAATGGTTGCCTTGATTTGTCTTCTATCACATTGAAGCTGCACACTCACTGCAAAACAGGCACACATTCATCTGTTTTGTTAATAAATAGAAATACAAATACTACATACCGAAATATATCTGGATATAAATTAACCTATGACCACTATGTATGAATGTAATAAATATTATTCCTCTCACCAGTGATGAGAAACATCAGACCAAGTATCTTCATGGTGTCAAAGCATGTGCCGACGAACAATACGTAATAAAGATAAAAAAAGATTCCTTTAGATAGGGCTTCCTGTAAGCCTTTTGTTTCCGTTCGTGTTGAGGCTTTTTTCATTTAGCATAAATGTGACAGACACAACACAAAGGGGGGTTGGTCTGCCAGTGTTAGTGTGATTTTAATATATAAAAGATGTACATAGAAGTCACAGTTCAAACCTAAAATTAAGGAAAATTGCCTGTCGTGTGAACAATTGTCTCATAAGAATATTAATAGTTAATGTCATGATGATCAAACATAATCTGTTATTTTACCGCACTTTCACTTTCCCCATCTGTAATAATAATAATAATAATGAATTTTATTTGTAATGCACTTTATATTGAGCAAACAATCTCAAAGTGCTACATAAGAGAAAAAAAAAGAATTGCCCCTCTTCTTTCCGCACACTCTGTATCAAGAATGTTCATGCCATTTCCCCTCAGAGAAGACGGCTGGCCAAATTCATTAAAGGGGTCGTATAATTGAATTGATGTGGTCAATATTTTCATGTGGAGGTACTTCTAGAATAGGTATACATGCTTTAATGTAAAAAACAACCATTCATTTCTCACACTTTATTGCTGCAGAACCGCTTTCAGCCTACACTTGGTTTTACCTGTCTCTTTAAGGTCCTACACCTCTGCTGTGATTGGTCAACCGTTTAGCGCGTACATCGTATATGTTACTCCCCTGAGTCCCGAGGAACTGAAAACATTTAGACTGAACAATCGGTTCAACCCGTTACACCATCACAACCAAGAGTGGTTTGTTTAATTTCACAGTTGTTAGTAGTTAGTTATGTAGCTATCATATATTTCAGATGGAACGTTCTAACTGTAATTCCTCTACATCAAGGAAGCAACCACATGTTCCTTGACTGATCTGAGTGTATATTTTATTTTTCTTAATTGGATGCGCTAGAGGCCAGGCAAAATGGACAACGTTTGCTGCAAAGCGATGAAAAATTAAGCTCACAGTTAGTATAATCAATTATGACATTACTACAGCCTCTGCTTTGCGTCGGGTACACAGTATGACTATCCAAATTATGCATGTCTAATCACAACTTTCATGCAATTTTACAGCATCATAATATATATATGTATATATATGTATATATATATATATATATATATATATATACATATCGATAATATAATGAGGTAAAGCACTACTGAAGATAGTCATCCATCTCCATTGTGCTGTTTCTTCAAATTAAGAATGATCCTCCAACTACGTATTTACCCTCACACAGAAACATATATATATATATATAAATCAGGAACAACTATAATCAATGAGTAAATCACTAAAAACAAGTTTCGACAACCACTAGCGTGAAAGGTCAGGGAAACATTAGGTAAGTAGAGTTTGACTAATGTAGCACTTTGTTAATCACACAGTTACAAAATGCCTCACATAAACCGTCAAAAATGAAAGTAAATAAATAGACTCTGTTAAAATAAGTTAAAATAAAAACATAGCCCAATAAAAGAAAGAAGGAAATTAAAACAAAACCAACAAAAAGTGAAGACGGGAATGAATGTCAATAGAAAGGTTTATCTAAAAATATGTGTTTTTAAAAGTCGCTTTAAAGAATTAAAAGATTCAGCAAATCTGATTTGGGTTCACCTTTGGTTTTAGGATTAGACCATGGGATGGATAAAGTTAAGAACAAGTGGAGAAAGGAGGACATCTACAGGACAAAACATGTCCTGCAGCTAGCTATAGACATTCTGCTGTTATGAGACCTTATTTCCTCAAGAGGAGATCTTTTTACGGAATATCCGTAGCTTAATCATAAGAAAATGTCATTTTGAGAAACTGTACATACATTATTTCCCCATTTCAATTTTTCAGAAGTGGGTGCCCTATGTCTGCAACTCATTGTTTATTTGTACGAGACATTCAGTGAGTGAAACATCATAAAGGGTTAAGAAAGAGTTTCCCAGAGAGAGAGAGAGAGAGAGAGAGAGAGAGAGAGAGAGAGAGAGAGAGAGAGAGAGGGAGGGAGGGAGGCGTCTTTGCTCCCCCTCTTCAGTGTCTCTGCTCCCATCTGAATGGCTGGCCCCCCTCCATGCCTGGCCCTGCTAAATGACGTCCAACTGGCTCAACCGCCTGCCTGTCTGCTTGAAACCGACCGTATCCAGCCGCTCCAGACTGTTCCATGCACAGCTACACCCACACAACTCATCAACACCTCCCTCCCTCTCTCTCTCTCTCTCTCTCTCTCTCTCTCTCTCTATCTCTCTATCTCTCTCTCTCTCTCTCTCTCTCTCTCTCTCTCTCTCTCTCTCTCTCTCTCTCTCTCTGACAGACAGTCTATTAAATCACATACGCGACTCAATCTAGGACCCAGTGAGAGGGTGAGAGAGAGACAGAGAGAAAAAAAAAAAAAAAAACTGTGTTTGAAAGGGTAGGGGTGGATGGATTGGGGGGGGGGGGGGGGGGGGGTTGTGTGTGTGCGTCTGTGTTCACACGTGTGCGTGCATTGGAGTTGTTCTTTTTTTTCAATCTGACCACAGAACCTGTTAGCTCACTGTTTGCTTCCTCTTAGAGCACACACAAACGCACACACACACCCACACACAAACGCATCACAACACACAATTGATAGGGAGGCAGATACAGGCAGAAGTATCTTGATGTTAGAGTTGCATTAGATAAGTTGTCAGGGGAAACTCTCTCCCGGTTGAACTGCCGCGCAACAAACCATTTGGAGTCATTTGAAGATGTGCCTTCAATGAGAAGGAGTAGAGTTCAACTTTGGGGATTTTCCTGGCATAGCTGGAGGACACAAGGTGCCTGTTGGGCTAGTCATGGAGGAGCAGGCCATGGTACTCAGGCGCCTCCTGGTTCATCTGGAGAACAAGGAGGCACAAGAGGATTCGGAGGACGGATTTGCTGAGGAGTTCTCGGTGAGTCTCTCGCCACGTCCGTTATCGTTGAACAGCTTCGTGGTGCATCCATTTTAGTAGCTAGTTCCTGAAATGCACCAGAATGGTGTTTGTCAGTGTGTAGCATAGCTGATATCACTGAGCTGTGTTACGGTCTGCCCTCAATAAGTCGCCAGTTCCAACAACTGGGCCTTTTATGGTAGCTAATCTGCGTTGCACACAGCTGCGTTGCACACTGCAAAATGAAAATGAAAACTTCAGTGTTTGAGTATGCAACACTTCACATTGGCAGAGATATTGAGAAGTAGGTCCAGTGTGTGTGCAAGTCAAGTCACGCTGAGACACTTTGATTGCTTCCTCTTTAGATGAATGCATCAGGCATTCGAGGAAGGACTGTAGGCAAATGCAATGAAACTGGTGTCAAAAGCAACTGTCACCATGAGGGTTTGCGTGCTTATAACAGCGCATGCCACGCAAAAGTTAAAGAAACTCAAAGGTCTTGTGGTGCTGGATGGCATCAGCGGGGATCCATCTCCACGACGATCCTCCTCAGAACCAGCCGCATGTCGCTGTCATGATTCTGTCCTTAGGACCATCCCCGGGGGTTGGGGGGGACAACAAACCCATTGCATCACTTCCTGTTAGAACAAAAAGCACTCTGTGGCGTCAGTGCCACAGATAGTCTGACAGGCCTTTTACAAGCTGCTCTAGAGCTGAGAGATCGGAATGACTTGGAACAAAAGGGCCTGTGTGTTTGGATAAAATAAGAGGAAGAGAAAAAGAGACAGATAGCGAGAATCAGGCGAGGCTGTGTTGTGTTCCGAGAGTTTCGCACTCCCTGGCATGTGCATTGGTGGATGCATGTGCTGTCAAAACTGTTTGGAAGTCAGAAAGGTGACTCATGGTTTGTATGGCTCAGCCAGAAGTGCAGGGCATGAGTAACTGGCATTGCGTGAGTTCTGGTCTCTGCCACAAAGCACATTTTGAAATGCACCGCTTGCCACAGCCCACGACAAACAAATTTTTTTTGTATGTGAAATGTAAATATTTCAAGAGAATAATGAGCAGCTCTTCCTTTAATTTGACTCATGTGTCTAGTGTTTAAGCAATAACCCCACAACAGAACGCTGTCTTATGAATCATAAGGAGGACACATTGGAAAAATGGTGATGTTGAAACTTGCAGAGTGTGTCCTGGATTTTGTTCAAGATCAAACATTTGTAGGGTTGGTATTGGGTAGTATAAATTGGTAGAAATTAAATGCTTGATGGAATTTGAAAGTATTGCTGTGGATCCACAGGGAATACCCGTCTTGTAATCTTGTAAATCGGCAGTGGCAATGAAAGTTATTGGCATTCGTTTGTGTTTCCAGAGGTTGAAAATGCAGTCCATCCAGTACCGCAATGACAACACCTTCCCGAGCAAGGCGGCTGTGATTAAGGACAACGTCAAGAAGAACCGATACAAGGACATTGTTCCCTGTGAGAAAACTCGTTCAACGTTCTCACTGGGCGAGCTGGTGTATTCAATATTATAACTAACTATGAATCCCTAATGTACAATAATAATTATACTACATTGAGCCAGTGATTTAGATTAAATATATATGTACCATCAACAGGACATTAAACCATAGAATACATGTACGGATACATTCAGTATGTTTAAAAGACAGTTTCTTAAATTCTATCATAAAATTTATTTACTTCAATTTGACCCAGGAGCAATGTGAAAGGGGTCATATTATATCTTACACATTATGTTCGTTGATTATTACCACCACGTCAAATCAGTAACAAATCGATATTATAAGGTTGTATCAATATAAAATAAAATGTAAAAAAAGAAACAAAAGACTATATAAATGTGTTTCCCACCCCCTCAGTCGATCACACAAGAGTAAAACTCTCTCTGAAAACCAGCAAAAATGATGAAGACTACATCAACGCTAGCTTCATCAAGGTAGTGTCATCCTTCCAACAATATGCTGTTATGTGCATGTTTCTTATTACAAGTTCAACATTTCTCTAGAGCTGCATTCAGCAAATTCTGCTCGCCCCACATTATTTTGTTTGAAGGGCACCCATTTTACTACCAGGTGTAAGCATGATTCGATATTACAAGCTATTTCAAAATCTGCCTTGCCATGTGACATAGTGACATCACGATTGTCAGGGTTTTCACCGAGATGTATGATGTATAGATAAGACCAGTACCAGTTGGTCCATTCTACTGGGTAGGCTGGTAGACTGATCTATCCGTCATACATCTCACACATCAAATGTCTTGTCATGTTTAATCAAGCTCACATCTGGCGGTAAAATAGGGGCTCTTTAAATTGTGACTTGATTGAGACTTATTGTTATCATGCATTCAAATATACAGCACTGGCCAGCAGACAAACAAGTCCAAATAACTCTGAACACAAAGCGAGGCCAGCAGAACCGGCCGAGTGCAGCTTTAAGTTTGCAATAAATATGTGGTATTTTATGACATTGGCCGATGCTGAGGGTGATATTTTTCTCCATCTAAAGGGAGTCTCGGACTCCAGGGCATACATTGCTACTCAAGGTCCTCTTCCTCATACGGTGCTGGACTTCTTGAGGATGATCTGGGAGTACAAAGTAGAGGTGAGACCGGAGCTATACTAGGACCATTAGAATCCTACTGCACTGACTCTCATTAACATTGAACACTGTTTGTCCCTGTGCTGTCATTGTCTTCACTCAATCTTCATCCTTTCACATATTATTTGTCCAGCACCTTGCAGATGTTTCGTGCTTGATTTTTGTCTATGTAGTGAATGAACACTGTTTTTGAATAGATTGGGCTAGGCGTGTGCTGATGTTACACGCATGTTGTATGTTGCATCTCTCATAGTATTGTTTCATGCTAGGTCGTCGTGATGGCCTGTCGGGAGTTTGAGATGGGGAGGGTAAGTCTTTTTCATCACCTTCATCACATTCAACTCTCTCCCTCTTTCTTCGTGTCAAACTGCAGAGTAGAAGTGTGCATAGACAGCTCGACAGCATAGTATACGTGTCAGGCTTAATTAACCACACAATTAAAAAATGAAATAGCTACCAGCCCGAACCAGTTTTGAACCTCAAAGATGAGAGCGAAGATAGACAAACAACCTTCAGATGCTATGTCAGTAGGCAACAATAGATACAGACTCAAGATTAAGAGCAGGTCCACCTCTTTAGAGGTTCAGTTAGAGCACATGTCCATAGGTTAGGCGGGCCAGGTCACATTAAAATAGAGCATGGCTTCCTGTTGATCAGCAGCACGTCAGACCTTCTCCATCAGCTCACCGCCAAACGCTCTCAGTTGAGTATATATGTGATTTGTATACATACAAATATATATATATATATAGTATCACTCCAAAACTAAAAAGACATTCAAACCGTACAGGAAAAAACAAATCTGAAGTTATAATTTGAGAATAGATTAAAAAAGATTAAGGATTACAGTAAAGACAAGAAAAAAAAAGTAAACCTTGAAGGATAAGAAAAAGTTCTTGACATAATGGTATTTGACATATATATATTACAAATTCCAAGTCACAAACAACTTACAAGAACAAACAAATCATATTTTGAGGTGCATTGCGTTGCTCTCAGTTGAAACTCTGACATTTCCCAGAAAAAGTGTGAGCGCTACTGGCCAGAGACGCAAGCAGAACAGTTTGTCTGTGGGCCTTTCACAATTGACTGTGTGAGTACTTCTTTAACATCACTTCCTTTTTTGACTAACTTCTCTAAGCACCCTTCCCCTTGAGCGATGCCAATTGCCGATGATAGACTCCTTGGGGAACCACCAATAATAAGGACATTTTAACATGAACCTACGATAGTGTTTGCTGATTAATACAAATGAATGCCAATGTTGAATCCAAATAATATGTGCATTGCTTTTTTACCCATAATGACTTGTACAGTGTATTCTGTTCTATTTATTACATCAATCTCAACTACCTTCTTATGTTCAGGATGACGAGGAAAATAAAGGGGACTATCACGCAAGAAAACTAAGGATTACCTTTCAAAATGTAAGTAAAGTAGTACCATATTTTATAGGATGTTATATCACATCAAATAATCCCAAATAATCCTGTTGTGCTGTGGGTTTTTGTTGTAGCCGACAATAGAATATATCATATATTCAATAATTGCCGCATATATTCTGTTTTAAATGTGTTTATGCACACTCACCAGTAACTGAGAGTTTAACATGTGAGCTTTTATCAGACCTTGACTTGATGCAGATGTTGACCATAGCTTTGCTGTTTGCTCTCCGCAGTGTAGTCGGGCGCTGCATCAGCTGCACTACTACAACTGGCCTGACCACGGCGTGCCCGACTCCATCCCCCCCATCCTGGAGATGCTGCTGGAGATGCGGATATGCCAGGATCACGATGACGTACCCATCGTCATTCACTGCAGGTGACCGCTTCTCTATCAACATGTGCTCTCTCCTAGTATCCTCTGCTGTCTGCGCCATCTTTTCTCTTCTCATCCCTTCGGCTTAAACACTTTAAAAAGAGATTAAGGCCCTGAAAGGGTTGGAGAACCAACCGACTTTGTGTATGACACAGGAAGTCTGTTGTTGGGTGTTTGAGCCTACAGCCTATAGCCCACTCGGAATGAAAGCACACACACTCCATTTCCCCCACAACCAGTTTCACAGTACAGCTGTGGCTGGCTACTTGGTCTCCGTATGAAAGACTTTCTCGCACTCTTTTTTGATGCCCCATTATCTCAAAGCACTACGACACACATCTGAGAAAGCTTGCAAGGCTGCCTTAGCAACAAGCACTGAGCAACCAGTGAAACAATTAAAACTAAGGCTTTGTAGTTGATATTACTGGTCATGATGATCTAGATAGTCACAATTCTTTTTTAAAGAAAGCTTTCCATAAAATGTCAAGTGGAATTTCCGCACCTCTTTGAGGGATGAGTTGGCAGAAACAGAATGTAACCCTGGCAACGGGCTCCACCCAAAAGTCATTCAGTCACTCCACAGTATGAGTTAAGGCTATCCTCTGAATGTTGTTCACAACACAGTCAGAAATAATTGAGTTATTTTTAAACATAGATAAACAATCTAGATAAACAAAAAAGGGTGTTATGCCAGCCGGCAGACATGGATACAGATCACAAATAATACAATAGTTCTATTTCTTTAGAGATTCAGTAATAGCACTTGTCCATAGGTAAGGAGGGCGAGGTCCTAATAAAACAGACTCAGAGCATTGCTTCCTGTCCGCAGCAGTCCTTCTGCTCCAATAGCTCACCACCAGCCGCTCTCAGTTGAGTGTGCATGTATTTGGTTTTGACTGTGTTAACGATAGTCAAAAACGAAATATTTTTGAACTAAACTAAACACCCAAAAAAGTCTCCCTCCCTCACTGCTCCTTCCCTTCATTTCTACACTTTTTAAACAGATATTCTCGCAGAGCATTACATTTATTAATAGCTGATGAATGGCTTCCATTTCTAACAAATTATACACACATAATAGCTCGTAGCTAATCTTAGCTACAGCACCTTTTAAACTTTTAAATGATTTCAAATGTCAGCATGTGTTGAAACCCAAGCCAAAAAGAGCATGGTGTGTTTTTGTATAGGTAAGTGTACCGAGTTGGATGCCTGATTATATCTCCAGATGAACATTGGATGTGATATAAATGGCGGGGATGATGATGAATATTATTGTTGTTGTTGATGTTGTGGTTATCATAATACCAGGCAAACCAGACCTGTTGCTGTAGGCATAGGCCCTTGACATAATGTATTGAGTATGGACGTGTGTGCCTGCTGCAGTGCTGGCTGTGGGCGAACAGGAGTGCTGTGTGTCATCGATTACACCTGGAACCTTCTGAAGAGACAGGTAACCCCTCGCGCTTCGTTTCACAACATCCATCTTATCTCGCCGCACACATCTTGACAGTTATGGACTTGTACATTCCTCCCTGTTTGCAGACGCTCCCGCCAGACTTCAGCATCTACGATCTCGTCCAACACATGCGCACGCAGAGGCCCTCTGTGGTTCAGACTAAGGTGGCATTCACTTTTTTCTGTCTTTTACTTCCTCTTATTAGAAGAAACAACGGTTTAGATAAAAACAGCCTTCTTTACAGCACCTCTTTTTATGGGGTCAGTTTTAAAGGTAATTTGCTTCATTTTTTCCCCCATTATGTCTTTATTGTAAATATTTGTGCTATGTTTGGTAAATTAGGAGCAATATGAGCTGGTCTACAGAACAGTCAAGTTCCTGTTTGAGAGATATTTGCAGTCGTTCGATTCAACAGCCTGTCAAAACAAGGTAAGCATGGAAGGGAAACTTTAAATAGGCAAATGTTACAGTTTCTCAAGTTCCTGCCTCTCAGTACTGTATTCATTATTCTTTGCTTTGATTACTTAAATACATCCACTCACAACGAGGCCCAGAGGAGTGGGGTCACAGTAGATAATGGGGTGCTTTGAATGTAAATAATATATGAAAATGCAGAACCGAATGTGGTAAATCAAGTCAACCATCTCTTGTTGTCTGTTATTGTTTAAGGAGCTTGAAATAATATCATTAATTAAATTGGAGTGATGATTAAGTTAATGCTTACCAGTCGTTCATTGCATAGAGCCAAGGCCTGCTTCGTGAGAACATGGTTTGTGAATGTGATTCCCCTTGATCTAACCATCTTGTGGTTGAACGACGGGCTGCAGGTGCAGCCAGCCCCTTTCCCCAGCCCAGCCAACGAGAAATCAGACCTGAGCCAAGAGTCAGAATCTGACTTAAAGCCAGCCTCACAGTGTCAGCTGGATCCAGAGCCACAGGATACAAGGTGCAGAACTAAGACCACACTTATGCCTTATGCAATACTCTACTGTATCAAAAAAACATAATTTGCATTTAATCTTGAATTTATTTTTTATATTTATTATTTTTTAATTATTATTATTTTGTATACATTTACTTTGATTATGTTTTCACCAACATTTAAACCTTGCATCCAGGTTGACGCTAATGGAGGAGCAGGTGCTTGGACCCGCTCAGCTCGGGCCTTCAGCACAGGAGAGGGTTTCAGCACATCCCAGCAGAGACGACCACCACTGGAGGGAAAGAGAAGAAGAACAACAACAACAACCCCAACCACCCCACCACCAACGACATCCACCACCACTTGAACTGTTACAGAGAACCCCTGAGGTTGTGACCCCGGCCCAGGTGCAAGACCACGTGGGCCACGGCCTGGGACTTATAAGCAGAGCAAGAGAGGAAGAGAGGCATGAGCCAGAGGACAGCGAACCGCCACCCAAACCCACCATGCTTCGCCTGGCCACCACCTGCCTGACGGTGGAGGACCCCTACTTTGGAAGCCCGAACAGAACCTCATTTCTGGCAGAAGCACCTGAGTATTTGATGGAAGACTTGGTCAGCTGCCACGCCCCGACTTTAGCCCTGAACGACCTCGACCTCCCCTGCTCCGGTAACCTCTCGTCTGCTTTCGCTCATCACCTCCTCATCACCTCCTCGATGTAGGGTTAGGGTTAGGGTTACCTTCTTGTAGAAATAAGTTGTGTTCTGAGAAGTTGTGCTTTGTTTTTGTTGGTGTGACTGGAAGTATTTTTTGTGCTTGAAAATGATCCAGGTTGGTGCGATAGTAAGATACTAAATAATTACAACATTTATTCAAAATGTAAAAGATCAGGTCACTGATCAGGTCACAAAATTCATTTATATAATGAATTTTGTTGGTTTTGTGGTCTTGCTATTGCTGTTTGGTAATGTTTCTTGTGAGTTTTAAACAGTCTTCTCTCTATGCATTTATATTTACATCCTATTTACACAACCAGGCATACAATATAAACATACACAGGCTTTATCTTTGTGCTGCTGTTAACAGTCTTGTGATTACTGTTTCTCTTTTGTAGCAGGTCATTCGTTGCAGGTCATCATCCCCCCAAATGCTGCTGCTCTGGCCATAAGTGAAATGGGAGGTGAGAAAAATGGGCAGATATAACTTCATTTTAACCATTAAAGACTTCATTTAATAAGACTGTAAAGTTTGAACTATGGCGATAAGTGCTGATTAAGCTGCTCTTCTCTTAAGGCACAGGGAGCCCCCCCTCACCTGTCCCCCCACTCCCAGAACGAACCCCAGAATCCTATGAGTTGGCCCATGATGAAGGTAGGTGGGAACACACTGTGGCCATGACGCCATCCTCCAAGACATTGCTTAAAGCACCCCAGTATAAAAAAATATAAATAATATATATTGAAATCGTAATGAATGATGCATTGAATGTAAATATGAAAGCTATGGTTCGTCTTTCAGCCCTCCTTGAGCAGTTTACCTCCGGCCGCCCGGTAGGTCAGAACAGAGTGGGCTTGTCCTCAGAGTGGTCTTGTGATTCATTGAGGCCCCCTGCCACTCAACATGAGGTCAAATCCTGGACCAGGAGCAAGGTCAGTTCTTTACATCGCTGTACATGCTGTTGCATTTTTTCTTGAAGAAAGTAGTCCAATCCTTGGTCGCTTTAAACTCACTTTATTTGTTAAAGTAGGCATATTTCGGTATGGTAACTATGAAGCATAAGGGAGGGAATTGTGTCTAACGCGTATTGAAAATAATATCATGCACTACTTCGAGTCCCAGGCAAAGGCCCGGGATTCTCGGCCGGGCTACCTATTGATTCTGGCCTCTCAATCTGAATTCCGCCCTGTGATCGTCAAGTGGGCGTGGCCTACGTGAAGTGGGCTAGACCGGCGTGACGTAATGGCTCCGCCATCCTCACCTGTCTAAAGGTGCTGCCATCTGTGGCTGGAGTAGTTATTGCAGCTTATGTGTTCGATCCTGCTTCCTAGTGGCTATGTGAGGGTAATGCAGCTTGTGTTTTAGATCCTGCTTCCTAGTGGCTATGTTGGGGCAGCTTATGGGCTTAAAATACGTAACAATGCCACCAGAGTTAGGACTGTTTTGCCACGAATGGTTCACAGTGCTGATACATATAAACATACAAATACATCATTCATAATAACTAAGTATGTTAAAAATATTGAATAATAGTTAGTCTGGTAGTTAATTTACAGACTCCACAACTACGTATATCGTCTGATGGACTGATGTCTGGATTTCTCTTTTTTTCAGAGCCTAAAAGTATCAATGACTTCCCCTGGTATGTTTAATTTTTTTTAAAACAGAGCTATAGCATTTTTTTGTGTTCCTCTAGTGTGTGTGTGTGTGTGTGACAATGAGTGTTGTCTGACCACATGACATGTAAAAAAATATATTTAGCTCTGCCCACTGCTTTCTTTCCAGCTGCCCGGTCCAATATGAGTTCTAGCCACCTTCCTCCTCCTCCTCCTCCTCCTCCTTCTGCACCAATACAACCAGAGTTGGATCCCCTTCTACAAGGTACAATTAAGATTGGTGACCATTACTGGCAAGCTCCTAAAATGGAATTGTAGTCCTACTATAACCTCAACACTGTTACCTTACCTTGGAACAGTTACGACATGGTCCTTAACATAATATTTAGGGGAAGACACTGCTAACTTGTGTTGGGAAATGCAGTCAGTTGTGGTAACCCTGTGTGTCTTCACAGTGGGCATGAACCCTCCTCTTCCTCAAAGAACTCCAGAGTCCTTCATCTTGGCCACTGAGGAAGGTAGGCATGTTCATCATCTAAGACTTTCTAATGCACCACTGTAACTTCGTGTCACATTTAGTATAACCCCGCCAAAGTCATTCCATTTGGAGTGGTTTGAAGTTGACTTGAGAGGTACCAGAAAAGAGCGTGAGAAACAACACTATACATTATCGATGTCTAAAGCTGCAGGTTTTGCATCTCAGAAGCCCCAGGGCCATTTCAGCGTGTCCTTGGGACCCAAAAGCACACACCCCTACAATACTCTGAACACGCACTATTTTGGTGATCCTTTTGTTCGTGGAAAGCGACCCACCTCGTGTGTCGCCATCCATTCTGGGTCCCAGCGACCACTCAGTGATTGAGTCTCTTCTGTTTTGTATCCCCAAACAGTGGATGAAGAGCCCGGCTCCCTGCTGCAGGTGTCCGACCCGGGCCCGCGGATAGGAATCTCCTCCGAGTGGGCAGGCAGCGCTCAGCCCAAGAAGTTCCTGGATTTCGTTTTCATGACCAGGAGCAAGGTGATTGGGATTCTGAAAACTGATCAATTGTATATCAGATGTATCTTAAGGCCTTTATTTATAGCAGAGAGGGATAAAGGAATTTCATTTATGAGTCATACTCTTTAGTTTGGGGATTTAATGTTATGTCCAGCCACATTGAAGCAGTATTCCTATTGAGGACATGATTGCACCCCCCCCCCCCCTGTCAACACAAAAACACACACAACACACTGTAATACTAATATTAGCTTATTTTCCGTTCCGTCAGAGTGTTCGTGCAAAGAGTTCAAGACAAGGTGAGCAGTACAAAACTATTAAGATAATAGCAGGCATTATTCTTCCCTTTAACAACTTATTTGAAGTTATTATCTCCAGGTTCTAAACTAAGCTGTGCCTGTCTGTGTGTCAGAACCCTTGGCTGTAGTTCGGCAGCTGGCTCCTCCCTCTGTGGTGTTCAGCGGAGCGGGAAGTGGTGAGCTGGCCTTTAGACTGCACCTCATATCATTAGTCACATCTGAGCAGCATACAGGAAGCACATGTTCTTAAAACAAACCCCTATATAAGACCGCTGGAAATAAATACATGTATTCACGCACACATATTCACAATGCGCTCTAATTTTTTTAAATAACTATGTGTGTATATACTGTGTGTGTGTGTGTGTGTGTGTGTGTGTGTGTGTGTGTGTGTGTGTGTGTGTGTGTGTGTGTGTGTGTGTGTGTGTGTGTGTGTGTGTGCGTGCGTGCGTGCGTGCGTGCGTGCGTGCGTGTGTGTGTGTGATAACTGAATCCAGGAGTGGAGCAGCATGTTCACTTTGTGAGCACTGAGACCTCAGAGCATAAAGCAGTACACACCGACAATGGGAAGGTCATGTCTAGAACCAGGGTAAGACCGAAGCCAAACATGAACGCTCAGCGCTAAGCCCCTTCCTAAGAGGCTTTTGAGACAGTCTATTTTGAGTGGTATTGACTAAGCTATATTGTACTCATTTATTGGTTGCTTGTTGTCCTTCTCTCTAGAGTTTGAAATTCTTCAGATCCAGAGGTAAATGTAGGTATATGATTTTATTTTCCTTCCTCTTCTTGCAAATGCACAGAAGGTGTTTTTTTAGGGATAGGAAACTAACATGTCTGTCGTGTTGTGTACCGCTAGCTAAACCTGCAGCTCCACCTGCACCGTTGCAGCCCGGACCCACACCTCCTTCCACGAACGGGACCTCCAGCTCCGGGTTTAAATTTGGTACAATTAACACCTCACTTTACATAAACGATACACATGATGATGTGTCACATTACAACCTGGATTCAAACACAAACCCATTTGCAGGATTTGGGAACCGTTTCGCCAAGCCCAAGGGGCCGAGGAGTTACCCTGAACCCTGGACTTGAACCCCGGACCTCTCTCGCCTGCTCTTTCTTTTCTAAAACTCTGGTTAAACCCCCCATCCTGGAGATTGGGATCCTATTTCATCAGCAGAATGGATAATTAATGATAGTGTCTACCTCAGGGGTCAGCAACCTTTTCAACATGCAGTGCCAGTTTGACATTTTCTCGCTAATGAGTTTGCCTTAAGCAACAATATATTTAATATTAAGCTGAATTATGACAAAGCAACCGAAAACATTTCCAGAAGCCCTGGAATTGTATTATTTCCTGCATCAACATAAAAAAATATGTTTTTATGTTTGCAACATGGGCTTACAAAGTATAATTGCATATGTCCAATCTTAAAACACCACTTTCAGAAACTCATTCAAAAACATATTTGCACTGTGAGAAATGTAAAAACAAGAATATATGAGAATGGTGGAACCATCCACATCAATATCTTTAAGACATGTACAGCTTTGCAAAACCATGTGAAGGCGATGCATAAAGGCTGCAACAATATTTTAAATATTTTCTTGTCTATTACTCACGACATAGGTTTAAAAACGATAAATTTATCCCATTTCAGAACACTGCTTTCAGCAACTAATTTAAACATATTTGCACTGGGAGGAAATGCCCAAAACAGAATAAAGTGCAAAAAAAAACGGTAGTAATGATTATGCTGCCGCATTGTGCGTCCACATTTGTCAACACAAATGTTGTCAAACACCTTCTTTTTTTTTTTTGTGATGATTATGCTGCAACGTGCCAGTGGTGGCACGCGTGCCTAGGGTTGCCGACCCCTCCTTTGTTCATTAAGGTTTTACAAAACAAACCCCTTTACTCTCAGGAACAGATGGCTACACATCCATGATCTGTAATGGAAAGTTAGTCGATCAAGTGAACATGTTTTTGGTTTACATTGATGTGTGTATGCCATTTTGTTCATATTTATAGTTGACAAACTGCATTTTGCTGTTGATCTTTAAACAAAAAGCAAATCCTTTTATTGTTTTAATTGCAAATATTCAAGTGACAATAGCTTTATTAATTCCATTCAGCAATTTATTTATTGTTCGACGACACTGTACAGTTGAATTTAATACACTGCCTGCACAAAATAATTTATTGAATGTATACAAATAATTGGAATTCCCAGTGTTTTTTTATTTTCTATCTTTCCATAAAAGGTCTCAATACTTCTCCAACACCAATATTTCTGTTAAGACGCCAACGACAAACAAAGAAACAAGGCAGACGAGACCGTACATCCGTCTCATAAAAACGCTTCGGGTGTAGTTCCAGCAGGTTGGCAAAGTAAAGGCTACATCGTTTTAGTAAAACGTCTGCTTAATAGCTCCACCTAGTGGTATAACCAATAGCTGCAATGAGCTCTTGCTGAAAAGGTAGGTGGAATATATACTCGTGTGGTGACCCACAAGTACGATTAAGAGACATTCACCAAGGGAATGTACCTTTAAGGGAAAGGGTTATGTCATAGCAGTTCCGGTTTAACCTGGTTTTGACCTCACTCTCGGTTGAGGTGAAGTTTTATATTGAAGTGTAGAGTAAAGCTGACTCGACGCATCTCCGTCTCTTGTTTCCTCATTTATTGCATTCAACAATTGATGGCCCCCCGATGGACGCCGCCAATGGCACACCTATTTGTACCTATGGCACGAGGTATGTTGAAGTGTGTTTCAGCGGGCGCATTTTCGGACTTTGTCATGGCCGCCGTGTCTACGCCACTCCTGGGGGCGGATTTCCTCTGCTCTTACAGACTGTTGGTGGATGTTACAATGTGCCGCCCGACTCTCTCTCTTTTGCTTCGTACCCCTGACCGCTGGGAGGGGTGGGGGCGCTTTGTCTGTCGAACACGTTTGCCACCAGGGACCTGTATCAACGCCTGCTTGCTGTGTTTCCTGACATCACCACGCCCACGTTTTCATCGGCAGTGGCTAAACATGGCGTGGAGCACTACATCACAACTCGCGGTTGGCCAGTGCGATGTCTCCACTGGCCAACCGCGCCCCATGGTACCTGCTGGCTGGAGGCATAAGGTCTTTGACACTATCCACGGCTTTTACCAGCCGGGGGTGAAGGCCTCTGCCAAGCTGGTGGGGGCCAAGTTCGTCTGGCCGGGCCTGCGGAGGGACGTCAGGGCCTGGGCTGCTGTCTGTGTGGCGTGCAAAGGTGACTCGTCATACCAAGGCCCCCTTGGCACCCTTCAAAGTGCCAGAGAGACGTTTCGATAATGTGAATGTGGACCTGGTGGACCCACTTTCCCCCTCCCGTGGTTACACCTACCTCCTCAACATGGTGGACAGGACCACCAGGTGGCCAGAAGTGGTTCCCCTGTCCTCCACTACATCAGCGGAAGTGGCCCGGGCGTTCATTATGGCTTGGGTGACCTGTATCGGCACACCGTCCAACCTTTCCTTGGCCCGGTCTGCAGTTCACATCAGAGCTTTGGACTGCGGTCGCTGGGGTCGTGGGGGTGAAGGTCCACCGTACCACAGCCTATAACCCACAGAGCAACAGACTTTGCGAGCGGTTTCACCGGGACATGAAGGCCGCGCTCAGGGCCAGCCTTATGGGCAGTGACTCCGCTGACCGCGGCCGCCTCCCATGGATTATGCTGGGCCTTCGCTCCGCCCCCAAGGAAGATCTCGGTTGCCTCCCATCGTGCTGTGTCCCGGGACATTGCCAATGCTTTCGTTCCCATTCCGACGCCTCACCATGGCCTCCCCCGGTCCTACTTTCCCATGGATTTACCGTCAGCCAAATATGTTGTCAGCCGCCACGATGGCCACCGTACCCCCCTGCCCTTCCGCGTCCTGGAGGGAGGGTCTAAGAACTTTGTTATGGATATGGGGGGCAGGCCTGAGCGGGTGGCTATAGACCGTCTCAAGCCTGCTCATGTGGATATTGGCAAACCGCTCCAGCTGGCCCAGCCCCCGCGGCGAGGGCGCCCCCTGCGGCAGCCTCGACACCTGCCCCTGCCCTTTGCTCTTCTCCTGTTCTGGCCGCCTGGTCCGCCCCCCTATCCGTTGACTTTTCTAGGGACAGTTGTGAGCTGGTCTGTTTGCACTAGTGGGTGTCCTGTGTTCTCTTTGGGGTACCTGTTTGGTCCGCACTGTTATTTTGGGTGAATTCTGGGGGGGCCTGTGTGGTGACCCACAAGTAAGATTAAGAGACATTCACCAAGAGACTGTACCTTTAAGGGAAAGGGTTATGTCATAGCAGTTCCGGTTTAACCTGGTGTGTCCGTTTTGACCTCACTCTCGGTTGAGGTGAAGTTTTATATTGAAGTGGAGAGTAAAGCTGACTCGACGCATCTCCGTCTCTTATCTCCTCATTGAGAGCACTCCAGAATATTTACTTTCCGAAACAGAAATGTTGACATAGTTACATACAATCACTGACAATCATTGTTTTTCAAATCAAATAAATGTGCATAAACATATTCTACCCATGAAGATAGAAATACCTTATATAAAGTTAAATCCATATAAAATAGCATTGACTCCAATTAAATTCATGCTGGAAGGCAATGTATTAAAAAGTTAAACTAACAGATGAAGAAAAGATGCCTCCGTACAATGTTAGGAACAAAATCTGACTATAGGGTACAATTATTATGATTAATACGCCTGTAGATATAATTAACTACTGTGTGCCTATTTTATTATTATAATGGGTGAAGAATCGTTATTAGTTAGGAAAGAAAACGACGGTGGAGGCCAGTCCCACATGGGCGCCAGCTTTGGCTGCTTCCCGGGGGTCCGGCCGGGGGACGGGGATCCCCCTCTGCCTGGCCCTGCTGCGGCAGTGAAGGGGGTGGAGGTGGAGGCGGAGTGCTGGTGTGGGGGGACCGTGAACAACCCCGCTTTCTGGCGGCCTTGTGGAGCGTGTGACAAACGGCCCAAACCAGGACAGATTCTCTAGGAAAGTCTGCTGGTGCGCTAGGACCTCCACGGGCTAGCAGGCCGTGGATGAGGCCAGCCCTGTCGCAGATGGGAACGGATGTCTTGGAAAGGCAGATGGCCCGGTGACCCATGGTGCCCCCCCCCCATTTGACACTGTAGAATGTTGGCGTTTTTTTGTGTTTCTCTGTGTTCCCATTTCTAAGTCTGGGAACAGGCCAGTGCCTCTCCTACTGATACCAGGTGTTATTTCCCACAACCCTCCATTTGTTTATGTCCCAAAAAGGACGAACCAACCAGGCCGTCTGGGACATAGCCAGGACCGTATACCTGATCAAGGGAGAGACTGCTTCTTTTGTTATTCACGTTTTCTTATGTATAATACTCGCCCCAAACCTTTGGTTCGGTGAGAAGAGGGATCGACAGCCAAGGAGCACGTCTGGAGACTGCTCCTCCCCCGCCTACATTATAGATTATTCTGTATCCTGCTGTATTACTTCCTGGAATAAACCATCTATTCGACCCTCTGATCCAACCTGTCAAGTTGTCTTGATTTCCACTTAAAGAATTACTACTACAACGGAAAAATACATAACTCAGAGTCTATACGAACAGTTTAGAAATAAGCTGAAATCTAACAACGCCCCGCTGTCACAACCCGCCTACCTCCATGTCTTCTGGACCAATATACTCCTTGCCAACTGTCATGGCCGACAGCGCAGAGGAGAGCAAGGACAGCTGCTCTGTTGGGCCCAGACAAAAAGACTTGTCCCACAGAGTGGCCAGCTGTCTCTGCAGGCGGTAAGGTGGCAGCGCTCCTCTGTCACTCGGACAGAGGAGCGCTGCCAGGGGAGACATCAGGCGAGGTATCCCCCTCGCCTGTGTGGTGGTCCACCCCTTCAGCCTGGTGTAGTCGCTGAAGGCCGACTTCACTGTGTGCCAACAATGGTCATTGGTCGGAAGTGGGTTCTTGGTACTCCCTTAGCTGTAGTGAGCCAGCGTGTTTAACATACACAATATTTACAGTTGAGTATACATCCCTGGCAATGAAAAGCGTCTAGCTGTCCTGCAGAAGGTTTTATTGAAACCCAGGTTATCTACCAATGGAACTGAATGACCACGATTCATAACAGTACTTGTTAGTGTTACGTATTTTAAGAACATATGCTGCCTCCACATAGCCTCTAGGAAGCAGATTCAAACACACAAGCTGCATTACCCTCACATAGCCACTAGGAAGCAGAATCGAACACTTAAGCTGCAATAACTACTTTAGCCACAGAAGGCAGCACCTCAGACAAGTGAGGAAGCCGAGGCTATTACGTCACACCGGCTCCGCCCAAGGCCGCGTGGATTTGAACAAAACAGACTAGAGTCAGGAAACAGGCCAGAGATTTCACCGTAATTTCCGGTTAGTGCACCACGGAGTACTCGATTTGGAACAGCACTCACATCTGAAAAAATAACGTAGTAGATAGTGCGGATAGTATACTTCCTTTAAGTATACTCATGGAAGTACGGGTATGGTCTCACGAAAATACATGTCACGTTATTTAATCTATTGAAACGTGATCAGGGACATGTAGGCCTATTTTCTAAATTTTGTATTTCAATTGGAAGTAGGCTATTTGTCGTGTCACTAAGCATGACTTCCAAACTAAGGTTCTGTCCGGGAGCGTTCTCCCTAATGTCCCTTATGGAGCTCCGTACAGATCATTCATTGTTGAAAATTGTCTGTGATAACTAACAAATGACAGCTTTGGCCACCCGTTTCTACTTAAAATTGTCTGTGATAACTAACAATATGACAGCTTTTGGCCACCCGTTTCAACTTTCACCTTTGATACTGAGAAATTGTGACAATACACGGATAGGCCTATATTAAATGTAGGTGCGCATCATGGCATGGGAGGTAGACTCCATTCAAAGACTGAAAGGATGTTTTGAGCTTACAGATTGGGAAGAATTCTTCAGGGAATGCAATGGTGACCTTAACCTGTTGTACGATACCATATGCTCTTACGTCACATTCTGTGCTGATAGTGTTATTCCCACCAAACAAATTAAGATCTTTGCAAACAATAAGCCATGGATAACCAAAGACCTTAAGAACTGTCTCAATTTAAAAAAGTTTGCATTCATCCAGGGTGACCAGCAAATAGTGAAAGAGCTGAAAAATGAGCTAAAGCAGAAGACCAAGCTGGCCAAGCTCAACTACAAAAACAAAATGGAGGAGAAGTTCATCAGTGGAGATATAAGGCATGCATGGAGGAGCCTAAACACCATGATGGGCAGGAATAAGAACACTGCTGCAGTACAATGCCCAGACCCTGCTGCCTTTGCTGAAGAACTCAACACCTTCTCTGCCAGATTCAACAACACTGACTCTATGGAGGAAATGGTCACTCTCCTATACCCCCCAGAATCTATCTGCATAGAAGAGAAGCGGGTTCTATCCATCTTTTTCCCATTCCTCCAAAGCTCCTGGACCAGATGGGCTGAAGGGCAGAATACTGAAGGAGTGTGCAAGTCAGCTGGGCGGTGTAATGACGAAAATGTTTCAGCTCTTCCTAGATGCCAGTTTTGTTCCCAGGGCGTGGAAGGAGACCACCATCATCCCTGTTCCCAAAAAGCCCCGGGCTAAAGCTCTGAACGACTTCAGACCAGTGGCACTCACCTCTATCCTGTGCAAATGCATGGAGAGAGTTGTTGCAGGAGAGCTCACCACCACCATCGGTGAGAATCTGGATCCACTGCAGTTTGCCTACAAGCCAAAACGAGGTGTGGAGGACGCTACATTACATCTACTGGATACCATCACAAAGCACCTGGACTCCCAGAACTCCTTGGTCAGGATCTTATTCATGGACTTCTTGTCAGCATTTAATACAGTTAACATCAACACACTCCTGCATCGCCTTCAGCAGCTTCAGGTCAACCCAGCACTGACACCTTGGATCAAGGAGTTTAAAGGACAGACCCCAGCATGTAAAGGTCCAGGGTGTAACATCGTCCAACATCATCCTTAACACTGGAGTCCCACAGGGTTGTGTCTTGTCTCCCATCTTGTTCTCAATATACACAAATGAGATCACATGCAACATCAGTGGATTCAAGCTATTTAAATATGCAGATGAACTGGCCTTGGTGGGCAAACTGACAGATCAAAGCACCCTGTCCAAGTACACCCAATATATCACTGAAATGGCCCTGTGGTTCAAAGAAAGCTCACTGCAGTTGAACATCAGCAAAACCAAAGAACTGTGTTGCCATAGGAGGAGGGCATCTAACACCCCACATCCACTTTCCTCACCTTTGACCCTGGAAGGACAAGTGGTTGAACAGGTGGTGAAGTTCAAATACCTTGGCACAGAGATCAACTAACGTCTGTCCTTTAGCCAGCATGCAGATGGGGTTTACAAGAAGGGACAACAACGTATGTATCTCCTGAGGAAACTAGACACCTTCAATGTCAGTAAAGACATTGTGTCAACTGCCTACCAATCTCTGGTGGAATCCATCATCACTTGCAACATTACATCCTGGTACGGCTTCCTCACAAACGCAAGCAAAAGCAGACTTAATAGATTAACTAAGCAAGCAAGCAAGCTAATAGGAATACACCAGAAAGTGCTGGAGGATCAGTATATCCAGGCAGTGGGAAGGAAGACCAACTCCATCCTCTTAGATCCCTCCCACCCACTCCATCCTTGTTTTGATCTACTTCCTTCTGGCAGAAGATTCAGAATGCCTTTGGCCAGGAAAGCTATCTACAAAAAATCATTCATCCCCATAGCTATACACACACAGAACACTCATTCCTCAAAGAACTCACACAAATAACACACACACACACACACACACACACACACACACACACACACACACACACACACACACACACACACACACACACACACACACACACACACACACACACCTTCAGTCAAAAGACAATTTTCTAGTATGGCAACATACTAGACAATAAATCTTTTTGAATCTTGAATCTTGAATTAATATTGATGTGTAGGGGTTGTTTATAACTCGTGAATAATATTGTTTAGACCAATATTAATATTGTTTAGGGGAATACTCTGATTCTGATTGGCTGCAGTGCGTGCATTAACTCCTGATATAGCCCTACAGACACCTGCAGTCAGTGTTTAGATTCTCTGCCCGAGCCCCGAGCCCCGAGCCCGACGCAGGCCGGGTCGGGCCGATATTTCCCACCACTATACTCGGGCCGGGCCTTTGATCGAGCGTTTTTATTTTTATTTTACCATTGGTTTATTGGCCTAATCTGAGGAGAAATCTATGCCATAAACAGAAATATTATAGGCCTTTATTACACGGGTCTTCTCAATGCCGTGGAACGCTCCGTTCACTTGCATGGGTAGTAGTCCGGTGACTTGTCTACCCCAGCGTCTACCGTTGCTAAGCGACGTCACCGTCTTTGCGGACAAATTATTTCTCTGCTGATCAACACTACAAATGGCCAAAAGACTTGTATCCCCCCCCCCCCTTAAATAAATACTATGGCAGAATTATTATTATTCTCATTCAACTTGAACATGTGTTTTTACAGTAGAGTGGTGGAGGGATGACGTATGTTGGCCAACCCGGAAGTGAGCGTCGCCCTGGACAAAAAGCCAACGGGTTTTGCCATTGGATTTTAGATTATTAAATTGTAAACAATTTATTAAATAAATATTTGTGAGATGTCATTACTCATTTGTGAGATGAGTTTGCTTCCTATTTATCTCAAGTATACACCCCTACTGTCCACAAGCATCCCCCCATATGGATTTGGAGAATTGTTGCCACGTCCCAGTGGTGGAGGTATCATATATGAAAGAGGGCATTCAATTATACTATAATGATCAATTAGGAGGCCGAAGCCCTAAAGGAAGTGATGCAATGGGTGACAGGGTCAACATTTGAGAACCCCTTTTAATCAAAGGGGGTCTCAAAGGACTCATACGCTTCAACAGCGGCTGCAGCAGAAGTGTTGAGACGAAAGATGATAGACATTTATAGAATATTCCCATTCACATGATTCTTCGCACGACCTGCAGGTTGGAGACTGAAATAACCCCCAAAATGAGTAATGTAAAAGCAGCCAAGTCCCACAAATTGCTTGAACTATTTATTTCATTCCATTGTTTTGTTGATATGCATTATTGAAAAGTTTCAAGCATATGGATTTAATGCAATATCAAACAGTTCAAAATGGTACCATGAAATGTCTTGTTTATTGTATTAGCCAGTTCATTTCTCTTTTGTGAAGTCACCAAAAGTCAAAAAAAGTTAAACGCAAGGTCACAGGCTAAAGGTACGGCCACACCAAACGCGTCACCTGCGTACCACGCGTATAAAATGGGCAATTTTTCCATAGGGAAGCATGGGTGTACGCGCGTATGAGGTGCGTACACGCGTATCATGCGTACCAAGCAACATTTTACTCGCTGTAGGGGCGTATGAGGCGCGTACATATACGCGCGTATATATACGCGCGCACATATACGCGCGTACATATACGCGCGTACATGTACGCGAGGAGTTCAAAAAATTGAACTTTTTACGGTCATACGCGCCGCAATAGCCAATCAGCGTTGAGCTTGACCCGACGTCACTGGCAGAGAGTAGTGAGCTTGGACAGAAGCATACGGCCGACATCTTTCTTTATTCAGTGTGGAAATAGTAACATAGTTATGCCATTAAATGCTTTTATGGAAACATTTTTAGCGAGAAATGTGCATTTTACTTTCATAATGTTCGCTCGGTGAATGTGAAGGATGTTTGCTTTGATAGTTATGACGAAGAGGGAACGCTCCGTTCACTTGCATGGACAGAGTCTCTGGTTACTAAGCAACCTCAACGTCTTGGCGGACTATAATATCTGCTGATCAACACTACGAATGCTGGAAACACACCAGACACACCATGTGAAGTTATTTAACCCGATTATTGTTATTTATATACGAGATTATTTAATCTAACCCGATCTAAACTCTATCACCCAAACACGGCGACGTTTGGGTTTCCTACCTCGGACTCCAGAGCAGCCATGTCCATGGCAGCCACGGCCGGCAACTTTCTTTATTCTGAGTGGAAATAGTAACATAGTTACGCCATTAAATGCGTTTATGGAAACATTTCTAGCGAGAAATGTGCATTTTACTCTCATAATGTTCGCTCGGTGAATGTGAAGGATGTTTGGTTTGATAGTTATGACGAAGAGTGAACGCTCCGTTCACTTGCATGGACAGAGTCTCTGATTGCTAAGCAACCTCAACGTCTTGGCGGACTATTTCTCTGCTGATCAACACTACGAATGCTGGAAACACACCAGACACACCATGTGAAGTTATTTAACCCGATTATTGTTATTTATATCCGAGATTATTTAATCTAACCCGATCCAAGCTCTATCATCCATCCAAACACGGCGGCGTTTGGGTTTCCTTCCTCGGACTCCTTAATCCTCGGACTCCTTAAATGGTCAGATACACGCGTATGCGTACGCGCGTATCTGACCATTTTTGACACAAAATGGTCAAGCAACATTTTCGCTGCGTTACGCACGTACATGGTACGCGAGGTACGCGCTTGGTGTGTTCGCACCTTAACAGTGGAGCTGTGTTGGGAACCAGCAGCCAAGAGCTTCCATGGAAACTTTCTACCCATGTTAAATAGATTTTGTTGGCAGTTCCTTTTCTGCCCATTTTTTAAACTTGTGGAAGCACTTTGCAGTACTGGGAGACACCATTTCTAACTGCAAAAAAAATATCAAAAGATGCCCAAAGCAAATACCTTTAACCCATAGTTGTGTTTTATCAAATTGAGCAGAAATATTTTGCATACAAATCTTTAAATAGTTTAACCACATTAAGAAAAATTCATTTGTTAACTTTTTTTATTAGTGAAGCCACAAGTTTTGCACATTATCCAAACAGAATACCTGAAATGTTGATATTTCAGCCCTTTCGGGTTAAAACAAGAGAAAAGGACAACCTAACAAGAGTGAAAAGTTTGGGTTAGGTGACCTATAGTTCAAAGATGTCCCCGGTCAGGTAGACTAAGTAAAAGTGTATTGCTCCAGGACATTCGTGTAATTTACTTGTGAGCTCTCCCTCAAGCCTAGAGAGACATCAGTGTTGAACCACCAACTGAAAGAGGGTATTTGCCATTAGTATGAGTGACAACATTTCATGGCTATTAATTTAGTTCATTATATTTAGCCGATTTGAATAGACTTTTCTAGCAGGTGAGGCTGTCAAAGAACTAAATATGGAGCAACTACAAAAAGTAAATTTGCAGCATGACCAAATTATACAAAAAGTATAGGAACTGTTCTAGCAGATATGTTTTAGAAGTCTCTTTTGATAGGCAGGGAATAATTGTCTTTGTCACCCTGTAGTCATGCCATCAAATCTGTTGGGCAAAGTACCGCTACAGATTAATCCAGTAGACTCACCAGTCAAGTCCCCCTAGTTAGAAAATGGAAGAAACCCAGTTAGTCATGTTAATTATTCTGTTACAAATGAAGACTAATATTTTCCACATATTGCGATCCAAGTTACTTGCTGCAGTCTTGGATTTTATAGTTCCATATGAATAGATTCAATTTACTAAACTATTAATCATGCTTCAGAAGAATTAACCTTTCTTGGATGGCAGATCTACCACAAGCCTCCATTGCCACAACCTCCAGGTGGCTTACGACCTACGGCAACTCCTCGACTACTGCAAGCCAACAAATTGGCTCTTGCACACCAGACACGCAATTTTGCTTTATTTTAGGTTTTCAAGCATCTTAAAATACCCAAATCATCGCTCCAATACAGAAGTCAGCTAATGGCCTACAAGGAAATGCTGAAGCTAGTGTTAGTGATGGCGATAGAAATGGACAAGCTTGCGTGTACAAATATGCAACTAGAATTACAAGGTTCACAGCCCAGTTGCATAAGTGGTCACAACCGTTGGATTGTAAGCAAGGGTTAAAAAAAAAAAAAACTTCCCACAAACTAGTCAACATGGTCAATTGAAAGCCTGTACAAAAAGACCCTGGAATAGTCAAATGCAGCTTTACTGCGGATGAATTAAGCCAAATTGCGTAAACATCCAATGGTAAACAGTATACAAATGCAATCAAGGTTGCACTCGCACTAGGCCATCTGGCCGTGGCCGTCGCAACTGTGGCCTGGCCACGGTAGGCTCTTGTACATACGCCATCACGTCGCTAGCATCCAAACAATTCTACCAAACCTTAACCAACTAGTGAAAAATGGAACAAAACTTTAGCACACACCCAGTGACTAATCACCTTGTCCAGGGGTGTTCCAACGTGGTTTACCAGAGGGCCTTGTGGACTTAAAGTAAGACACACATTTGACAGACAGCACGGAATGACGTTAAACTAAGCTAATCTACAGGTTACTAGTGCTAGTGCAATTACATGAGCATTTTGCACAATATTTGTACTCCAATGCTACGTAAAGCAGGCTTCTTCAGGAACCCGTAGCCTGCTACATTGAAGGGCAACTGTAACAAATCCTGACCAAGACCGAAAGATGGCTCTGGAAGCCACTACGGCCCACGCAGCATATTACTGCGTGGACCGTGGTGGCTTCCAGATCAACCCTTCGGTGGACCATTCATACACATGTATTCCGAGGCTGTTTTGAAGACACTGGAGTCCCATGGCACTAGATTCCTTTGAAGACTAAGTTGGTATGGGGGGGCCCAAAGGGGGCCCCCCCATAGATCAAGTCACTCATCTAACACCTGTTAAGAAAAACGCATCACAAGACACAAATCAGCAAAGCTAGGTTAACAAACAGCGGTGACATACATGTCAAAGTGCAAAGAGCAGGGTTACTGATGGCTTGTGTCTGAGGAGACAGCCCAAAAACTTCAACATTTAATAAAGGAAAATAACTTTTACTCACTGCGTTGGTCTGTTTCAAAGTGCCATGCTGGTAGCAATATTGGTCTGGGCTGTTCAGTCAAAAAAACAAACACCCAACAACGCATTCTTTCAGTTTGGATAAAGTGACAATAGTGATCTGCAATCTAGATCAAAAACTTTCAACACTCGCTAAACTCAACCTCGAATGACAGAGGCTGGTGCAAAAAGTAAACCAAACCCAATGTGTTCACCTTAAATATAGGGGTGCGTGACAGGTGATCTCAATTAAGAGCTAATCAGAAAGAACACACTGTGATCGGCCATGAGTGAGACGTTCAAAACGAGAACGAGGATTTAACACCAGACGAAATTGTTACCATTCAAATTCAAATTTCTTATTATTGAATTGGGTATGTAATCAATGATTTGGGCTTTGAGCATGCCTATATTTCTTATAAATATATCTTACATTTGTTCAGCCCTTCGCCTTTTGAATATGAAATCTATAATCTCAGCCTCTCCATAATTTGCCAAACACATATTTTATTGTTCAAATAAAATCCCATCCTTATTTTGCCATTTATTTTGAATCTTTACTGTGTTTTATTGTACAACACAATCATCTAATAATTATTCATAATGCTCTTCCATCGTTCTGATATCCATCTCCTTGGCTGCATTAAGACGAGGCTCGGGTCAGAGCAAAGATCGGGATCCACACATGATAAGGGATAAAGTTATTTATTAGAATAAAGTAAGTATCATGAAATCTGTAAAGGGATTAGTGTAGCGTATGGAAGATTAGAAAATGTGCGATTATATGGTTTGGACAGAAAACCAGTACCAAAATCACAAGGACCGACCGAGCCAGAACGGAGGAAACTTACCCAGACAGACAAAACAAATACTGGGAACAACAAACCATCTTTACCATGTTGGAAATACCCAAACACAAAGCAACAAACCAAACCTGAACAACAAACCAACATATGCATAATGTGTGGTTCCCAGACCTCAGGTGTTAGCCAGGCGACATAGCCTACGTAAGTGCATTGCTACCGGATAACTGCTCCGCTCAGTCCGCTGTCAATAGGATGGTTGTCCATGTATAAGTGGATGCGTAAGTGCATTGAACATCACATGCACGCATCCAGTTACCATGCACATAACAGTCTACATACGCAGCGGCATAGACATCGTCATATACATTAATTAAGATCCTTTGAACATGCCATACTCATAACGAATATAACGATAATGTATTCTTGTCATTTATTCAGCCTACGAGCTATAGCATCCTTTCTGGACACCGATGTTCTCCTTGGAAAGTGTCTTTAAATTCATAATTCTCAATACACACAGTTCATTCATAAGAAGATAGAATAACATGTATGATCAACATTTATTTACATTAAAGTCATTAGTGGGGAGAGGCGAATGTCAACCAGATGATTAGAGTCCTTGCATTGCATTTCATCGCTGTTCATAAGTTAAATACATCAAGATAATTACTTAAATTTGACAACTTTCTTAGACCCATTATAACACCATCAGACGTTTCTCAAGAATAAATTCTTTTTTTTTCAAATTATTTTATTCTGGTTCTTTGCGACATCAGTAACTGGCTGACATAGCTTTGAATGGCTAACACTGGAGGTTTATAATGGGAAATCTTGAAATCAAAGGATTCATACTGCCACCAGCTACATATTCATGTGTTTCAAGAAGCAGCCCTCCCCAGGGTGGTGGTCCCAGTGACAGGAGGCAGTAGAGCAGCCATGTCCGCTGACCTTCTGCTCTGAGGAGGACATAGGAAGGCTAGGAGCTGGTCTGCACTAGGTGTGAGACAGGGCCCCTGCACCCAGTCCATAGCCGAATCCTTTGGGTCCAAAGTTTTTTGCATAACATGCTGCAGAAACAAAGGTAAATAGTCGCACATCACAATCCAATAGTAGTGCACTTCTCATTAGTTAAGCAGTTCATATATCGCATGTGACAACGAGACTGCTATCCTTGAGTTTCCCAAGTTAATCAGTTGTATTGGAAATCAATCAATTAGCGTACGTTTACCAAAGCCCAAGGTCCTTTATCATGGAAGTCAATAAAACCATTACATTACAAATCATAGAATTCAACGGGACAAAAAAACCATGGTAACATGCCCCTGGTGGTACACTACATTCATCTGTCTTTTTCACTGGTGCGATTATCATTGGAAAATGATGCATGTTCGTGTTTAGCTTTGATATATTCGTGTTTTAGGTGAGCTTTTCCAGATAGTTAACTCGCTGCGTGTCTGGGGCCGTATTCACAAAGCATTTTATCTTACCGCTAGGAGTGCTCCTAACTCGCGCTAAAACATTTTACGTAGGAGTTTTTTCTTAAAAGTTATTCACAAAGCCGCTGAGACCTACTCTTACTAAGGATAAATCACAAAGAGTGAACTAAGAGTGACGCGCCGTTGCTATGGATTACGTCAATTCTCATGCACGAGTTTAGAAGCAGTCAGTTCGGTGATTGGTTGTTCAGACGAGCCCACTGAATCACCGAAAAACAAGGAAATAGCCTAGGCTAGAAATGAATTCCTATTAAGTAGTTATAGTGCAGTTAGCAGAATACACGCATGATGACAATTTTGTGCAGACCACGATAATGACGTTGTAGCCTGCACGTTCAAGAGAGAGAGAAAGCAAACAATAAAAATACGTAAAATCTAAAATAAAATAAATGTTACGAACTACCCAAGTGTTGACTGATTTGTGCCAAGGTGTTTACCTAAAATGTGTTTTCAAAGTGATCCCTAAATGCCTGTCCACTCGGTTCCACACGGCCAAATTCCTTGTAATGTTGATCGCCATCATCATCATCATCATCATCATCATCATCATCATCATCATCATCATCGTCTGGCTGTGGAATGTTCCTCCGCTTGCAAAGGTTGTGTAGAATGGCACATACGATTACTGTGCTTGCCCTCTCTGGGGTGAGGCGTATTTCGCCATGGAGGACATGAAACCAACGTTTCATCTGCCCAATTCCTCTCTCCACAACATTTCGTGTATGTTTGTGTGCTCGCAAAGAGCCAATACGATGTGTTTTACGCATAGGACTAAGCGTAATCTGCGTAATCACTTACATGTTACACTTTAACTGTGCTCCCGGTTGTGGATTAAGGTAGGGTGTCTAGAGCCACGTCTTGCATGGATAGTCACTGTCACCCAGCAAGTGACACCCAACTGGTACATCTCAAAAAGCTGCCTCAGACCGCTCACCATTAAAATGCGCGAATCATGGGTAGCTGAAGATCCAGGCCACTTTGCAACAACATCCAGTAGGCTATGTTAAAATTTGCATCAAAAACAACCTGCGTGTTGATGGAATGCACTTTCTTCCTATTGACGAACACGTCCTCGTCTTTTGATGGCGCAATTATTTTTATTTTTTATAAGTTATATATATTTTTTTATAACTTATAATTTTTATAACATTTTATTTCCGGACTAATCTGATTATTCCTGTTAGTCGGGGATGTTATTGCATTGCGATTAACTCCACAACAAGTTTAATACCCTAACATTTTGTCTCGCAGGCATTTACGATTCTTTGTGAATAGGTCTTACTGAGTTAGGAGTCCTCTTGAGGACTTTTAAGCTCTCCTAGACTTAGGTGCTACTTTTAGGCCTAAAATACTTTGTGAATTGCTCTTAGTGAAAAAAGTTAGGAGTCCTAAATTTAAGAGTGACACGCCCATTATTTTTAGGAGTTACTCCTAAATTCACCAGTTAGGACCTACTTTTAGCCCTAAAATCCTTTGTGAATACGGCCCCTGGGGCCGAGTTTTTTCTTAAAAGTTATTCACAAAGCCGCTGAGACCTACTCTTACTAAGGATAAATCACAAAGAGTGAACTAAGAGTGACGCGCCGTTGCTATGGATTACGTCAATTCTCGTGCACGAGTTTAGAAGCTGTCAGTTCGGTGATTGGTTGTTCAGACGAGCCCACTGAATCACCGAAAAACAAGGAAATAGCCCAGGCTAGAAATGAATTCCTATTAAGTAGTTATAGTGCAGTTAGCAGAATACACGCATGATGACAATTTTGTGCAGACCACGATAATGACGTTGTAGCCTGCACGTTCAAGAGAGAGAGAAAGCAAACAATAAAAATACGTAAAAGAAAATAAATGTTACGAACTACCCAAGTGTTGACTGATTTGTGCCAAGGTGTTTACCTAAAATGTGTTTTCAAAGTGATCCCTAAATGCCTGTCCACTCGGTTCCACACGGCCAAATTCCTTGTAATGTTGATCGCCATCATCATCATCATCATCGTCGTCGTCTGGCTGTGGAATGTTCCTCCGCTTGCAGAGGTTGTGTAGAATGGCACATACAGTGATTACTGTGCTTGCCCTCTCTGGGGTGAGGCGTATTTCGCCGTGGAGGACATGAAACCGACGTTTCATCTGCCCAATTCCTCTCTCCACAACATTTCGTGTATGTTTGTGTGCTCGCAAAGAGCCAATACGATGTGTTTAACGCATAGGACTAAGCGTAATCACTTACATTTAACTGTGCTCCCGGTTGTGGATTGAGGTAGGGTGTCTAGAGCCACGTCTTGCATGGATAGTCACTGTCACCCAGCAAGTGACACCCAACTGGTACATCTCAAAAAGCTGCCTCAGACCGCTCACCATTAAAATGCGCGAATCATGGGTAGCTGAAGATCCAGGCCACTTTGCAACAACATCCAGTAGGCTATGTTAAAATTTGCATCAAAAACAACCTGCGTGTTGATGGAATGCACTTTCTTCCTATTGACGAACACGTCCTCGTCTTTTGATGGCGCAATTATTTTTTATTTTTTATAAGTTATATATATTTTTTTATAACTTTATAACTTTATAACATTTTATTTCGGGACTAATCGGATTATTCCTGTTAGTCGGGGATGTCATTGCATCGCGCATTAACTCCACAATAAATTGAATACCCTAACATTTCGTCTCGCAGGCATTTTAAGATTCTTTGTGATGCTACTTTTAGTCCTAAAATACTTTGTGAATTGCTCTTAGTGAAAAAAGTTAGGAGTCCTAAATTTAAGAGTGACACGCCCATTATTTTTAGGAGTTACTCCTAAATTCGCCAGTTAGGACCTACTTTTAGCCCTAAGATCCTTTGTGAATACGGCCCCTGATGTATAAGGACCTTAAGAACTGTGGCCTAAAATGCAGCTGCAATCTGTTCACAATTCCAGCAGATGGCAGCACATCCCTTTGAACGGCGTTTGACATGCATATTCTGATTTGAAACATCCAACGGATGACGGCTGGGGGGTACCTTTGCAGTAGATTTCTCCATCCTTGTCGGCCAACGTAGTTGACTCCAGCCCTTTCCCACACAAGGCGCAGCGAAAGCATCCATTCTTATGCCATGCCTAAATAAAAATAGTGCAGAGGATAAATATGTTTAATGTTTATGGGCGGGTGCAGTGAATTCAAAATCTGTTGAAAATATAGGAATACATATTCTATGATCTTCAACAGTTATTAATACCATATAGTAAATGGTACAAAAATAATAGTGTACAGCAGTGTTGAACATTTGTCAACCTTCTACTCTAAAATGTTTGGGTTCACAGGAACTCTAGGTGTGTGTTGGTCCATGAGGGGTGTTTGTCTAAAAGTTGTGTTTTCTTACACTTCCGGCTCCGATCACTTTCTCAGCGGCGTAGACTGCCTTGCCGCATCGTGGGCACTTATCGGACCCACCGAACTTCTGGGCCAGCTTGGACGTGTTGGTGTTGGTGGTGGGCTGATGAAGAGCAGCTCTGAAAGAGGGACAATGAATTGAGCCCATCAGGTAAATGCTACAAGAGTTAGCTGTAATAAGAGTCCCTTATTTATGTGTGTGTGTGTGTTTGTGTGCTTGTTTTCGCGGTCGGCGAAGTCCCACTGTCTTGACTTACGCAGCAGGTTGAATCCCCAGAGACTCTCCAGTGTCCGTGCTCAGCGTGCCGGCACCCTGTCCGAAGCCGTAGCCTTTTGGCCCATACTTCTTGCCATAGCAGGCCTTGCAATAGATCTCGTCACTGTGGACCGCTATTGTGGTGCTGTCCAAGTTCTTCCTACACACCACTTTATTGGGTACACACACATCAAAACACATACACACATTAAAAACAATGCGCGGAAAAATCTAGTTAAGCCAGAATGGTAGGAGGGCAGTTGCAGTTACAAGCATAGTATAATAAAAGCATAATAAATGTTCAGCTGCAACCGTTTTTTTATGTGGACAAGTATGTTGTCATTGTCGACAAAATATGTTGCAACAATGACAACATATGTTTCATTTGAAGTATTGTTGGCCATAGTTCCTCGAAACCAACTTGAAAACACAAGTTTGAACATGTTATTAATGAACATTTGGTACAGCTTTTCCGCCACCCTTATCTTGCACTGTTTTAGTTTCGAGCATCTAATTCATCTCAGAGAAGCAGCATGCATTTGAATTCAGAACCAGATCGTCAGACAGATTTCCCCACCAATCCCTGGTCGGGTGTTAAGGAGGCCGTCACTCACTGCACAGGAAGCAGGACTTGTGGAAGCTCCGTCCATCGCACTGCACCTCTTCTGCAAAGTACACCGTCTTCTGGCAAGAGCCACACTTGTTCCCTCCTCCCAAGGACATTCTAAGCACACACACACACACACACACACACACACACACACACACACACACACACACACACACACACACACACACACACACACACACACACACACACACACACACACACACAAAGTCGGGTAAATGTAGCATGTAGAGGCCTTGTGGATAGAGTTGTTTTGAGATTGTAATATCAACTCAATCTTTCTTTTCCCCGCTCACATCTGCTTTTAATATAATAAATACGAGGAAAGCCTTTTAAGTTTGAGAAGGGAATAGCTCAAAGTAATGAAAGACCTTGAGGACAATACCTAACCATGGGATAAAAGCGGGGTCATGGAAAAGATAAGGGACCAACCAGATGGAGATGGTAAACAATGAGTCCAAAAGAAAGTTGCCGAAAAGGGACAATATTTAATCTAAAGGCTACCACTTAACCAGACCCCTACGTATGTTATTTATGAAATGAGGTTAGAGGAGGTACTTATGTTTATTTAAAGATAATTGCAACACATATAAATGAAGTATATAAATATGTGTAATGTGCTATGTAACAGTATTTTTTTTAATGATTACTGGAATTCCTTTACATCTTTACATTTAGTACCCTGAGGTTTAGTCGGGATATTTGCTTTCCATCTAATTTCAATACTAATGCACTACTACTTCATTGCCTTCTACAAATGTTTTGTTGCAGCGAGAGAGAGCCCAACGCCACAGTACAAAAGATTCAACACATGGTCTGCTATTTCTTGCTTTGCTGAGCAGTGTGGTCTAATGGTTTGTTTCATTGCTAAAGGGAGTCATGTGATATAATTTAAATTGAGACACGCTGAGATGTAATCAAGTAGTAAAATGTGGTGAGGTAGAAGTTTCTGGAATCCAGGCCAATTCTACCAGAGCTTCCCAGCATAACCCTCCCTTTTCATTCTTTATTTCCACATCCACATTCCTAACTGTGAGGAGCCTTCCCTTCACACCCCCAACTCCAGCTCACTGCCTGTCTGTCTGTCTGTCTGTCTGTCTGTCTGTCTGTCTGTCTGTCTGTCTGTCTGTCTGTCTGTCTGTCTGTCTGTCTGTCTGTCTGTCTGTCTGTCTGTCTGTCTGTCTGTCTGTCTGTCTGTCTGTCTGTCTGTCTGTCTGTCTGTCTGTCTGTCTGTCTGTCTGTCTGTCTGCCTGCCTGCCTCTCTTCCTGTCTCTCTGCCCGCCACTCTGTCTACCCTTCTTTCGATCTTCCTGTCTGTCTGCCTGCCTCTCTGTCTCTTTGCCATTGCAGAGCTCTGGGTTGGAGTTGGAGGGGCCATTGTTGAACAACTCATTCCCACCATGACAAAACAATAGACTGCAGGTTAATTAGCTCTGAGGTGTAACCTCAACCGTCCCCACACACCCCCTCTCTCAGCCTGTTCACATCAACACGACTCAATACTCAAGACAATCTAGTACTACCCGTTTGTTGATATTTACTTGAATGTTCACACTCTATTCGACAAGTGATCGCATTAATGACCAATATAGATTAATCTATGATGGTTGTCAACCTGTTGTTTGTGACGTGTTTATGACTGAGTTAATCTCTGAAATGCTGATTTCTATCCTTGATTGTCAAATTATACAAAACATTTGTTGTTTTAAGTGTTTGGTTTTAGATTTGCGAATCACATTTTGCCGAAAACAAACACGCAAGATATATCACATGAATAGTGGGTGACATATTTGCAATGCAAAAAAAATGTGACTAATCGTCTTTTCTAGAGAAAATCATTATTTCTATTAATAATGGCCTCTTAAGAAGTTAATGTGTTGCTAGTGTGCAGAAGTAGAGACTCACTTCCTGCCAACATCCATTGTCATACATCCTGGTCTATTGAATCTGCACTAGCACCATCCTGTGACTAAAGATCTAAAGATAATCTGGAAGTTGGCCCTATTTTATTAAAATTGAAACCAACACAGGCTACTTGTTTACACCACATTGATATCCTGAATGTGTGTCGGCATGCTGCATAATGTGTTTACACACTTTTATTGTCCTCACACTTCGGACGGGTGTACAACATTGGTTTGACACAGAGTATTTAAGTCATGGAGTGGAACCAATATCCTGCCAGTGAATATCCTGCAAGTTTTTAAAAATGTGCTTTCAAACCGGGCACAGAAACGTTGTGAGTGGCGTTATACAAACCAGTTTCTCCAACAGTGGCTACGCTGGCAGCCACCATTCAGGCAGAGGCCACACCTATCATGTGGAACTTTAACTCCCTGCTGATTTGGAGAAGCTGTTCAGACCGAAGGACGCACAGGGGAATTTCCAATATAAACAGACTTAACCGGGACATAATGACAGTGGAAAGCAAGCCAGAGCTATGGAGGAATGTGAGCAGAACTTACCTGTGACAAAAAGTCAAACGTGTGTCTTATTCAAACCAGGGGGAGGTACAGCTCCTAAAGCCAGAGGTTCACCAGGTAAAGGGTAGCAGCTGGAGGGTCTATCCCCGGGTCAAGCAGTGGAGACGAGGGGGCAAAAGCAAAGAGAAGTAAGCCTGTGACGCTGAGCGTACTGTGCTCTCTGCACAGGAGTCAAGTAACTGTGGTGGGAGGGAGGAGCCTTTGGGGTGGTGCTGTTCATGCCTGGGAGCTCATGCCGTATGGACGGTCATGAGCAGACTGGCCCAGAGAGAGGCAGGGAGTGGAGGGGAGGAGGAGAAGAAAGGAAGGAATATAAGAAGAAAGAGACTGAAAGAAGGAGGGAAAAACACATAGTCAATTGAAATAGTTCAGCAACAATAAATCATTTTTTCAATCAATTTCAATGAGAATTGTCTTAACGCAAGAAATAAGGAAATGGTCAAAAAAATACGTGTCAAAGTGGAAGGGAGAACCAACACTGAGAATATGAAGAAGTGAAGGGAAATTTCATTGTGTGACAACCAAAATATTTTTAAACTTCCAGTGTAAAGACATTATTTTGCCCTGTATTAAGCCTGAGGGCAAGACGATGACACCAAACTAGCTCGACTGACAAAGAAAGTTTCAGAGGTTATTCTCGAATGTTTTCCCTAGCTGTCAAAGTGTGTGTGATCAATTCTATACTATCTATCCAAGGCTAACCTTCAATGAGAATGCTTCTTAATCATACCCCTGATAAACACAGCCTAACAACTTCCCCCGTACACTTTCTCATCACCTCGACCTTTATTCAATTATTGAATGACATTTAAATGTCACTGTGACGTGCTTAATTGTGATGAAAATGTTTTCTAGTTGGGCTGCCTGTTGGTTCTTGGATGGAGAAGTGTGTGTGGTTTGGCCTCTGCTCTGTTGTGTCTGGCTCACATTTGCCACTGTGTGGACACTTTGGGTACTGCATCCCTTCACAGCAATAGAGCTCAACAGTAAGGCAGAAGGGAAATATAGTAAATAATGTAATATTCTGAATGAAGGATATATACTATTAGCCATAATGTTGTAACCATCCATGGTAGAGCTATTATATTGTTGACGGTTGTAGAAGCCACATCAACTTTTTTTAAGAAAACATTATTCACAATATCACAGAGACCTACTACATGACCCATAATCCTGAAGTATAGTACAGTGAAGACTGTTGGAGCTCACTTAACCATGGAAATGTTTACCAACAGCAGCGTCATGTCGTCTAGTTAGTTAACTGCTCCAGTGGTTTACATTCACTTTACCGCACGGAGCAACAATGATTTCTCTTTCTGACATGCTGCATTTTGTTACCATTTTATTAACGTTATTCTATTACATAACCGATCCATCAATTCCTCACGTAACACTTGCTGTAACTGGCTTTGATGGATGCCAGAGACAAAGCAGAGTACCATTGATGACGACACTATACAACTCTATTCTATGCACTTTATGAAACACTCTATAGTAGTGCTGGGTAAAAATATCGATTCATCAATGCACTGCCATTTATTCGCCAGCAACAAATCGAATTATACATTCTGATGCACAAACCTTTTATGTGCTATATTTAGTGACAGAGCTATTCACACTATTCACGGAGCCTGAGGTGAATAATTGTTTAGTATGGTGAACACTCCAAAAATAGATAACACTTTGCCAGGATTCATTTGTTTTACTAGCAGTTTAATTGTTTTTATTAACGTGACGAGACGACAGTCACGCATGCTCAAAGAATAACCCAAGTTGGTGATCTCAATCATGGAATATTGCCCAATATCCCGAGATAGCAAACCAATCAAATTGCGCCATCTTGATCTTCTATCACTCTTCCGCTCCGGATCTCTAGATTTGCAAATGATCGCATGACGTCATCTTTGGCCTATGGAATGTGCCACACTCCTTGGCGTTAGGAATCAGAGAAGCAGACAATATCTCAGACGAAGTGCAGTGATGTGCACAAATCCACACATGCCGGGGAGGTGGCCTACCCTCTATAAGTTTGACATGACGTTGAAGAGTTTGTGTAAAGTACCCTTTTCCACCAACACAAACATCTGAAACATGAGAGGCTATTATCTATTTATCGATTATGTTGAGGATCATATACGACATATTACCATGTTTAAAAACAAATATACCGCCCTACTATGATAATAGTATATAATATTCTACATGACACTAGCCTATTGCTGCTGTGTTATGTTTAATATTACATATAATAACTTTTAATTTATTTGTATATTTGAATGATGCTTTCCAAAAAAATATCCTTATAATTATTTGATCTAATCACATGTGGTACTTCAGATGTACCAGGACACGTCAGTTATCAAGAGAATTCAAAGCTACTGTGAACAGTGGATAAGCAGGCCTGCAGCTCATCTCTGAACGTGTTGAATTTGACGTAATGTCTCGGCAGCCGCAGCTTCTCGAAGCAAGCGATCGACGAGGGCAGTGCAGCGTTGAGTATCTCCACCTTCATCTTCTCTGCAGGCATCTCCCAACCGGTCCAGAACTTTAACAAGCTCTTCCGCTCCGCTGACGAAGCTGCATGTCAACAAAGATAGATAACAAGCATAAGAAAGCATCCACCAAATTACTGCATACATTTTTCATGATTACTTATTTATATACCATTTTCGATAAACATTCTCAGGTAACCAGAAATTCGGCAAATATCTCCTTTATCCTCTTCTTCATCTTCGTCGTCCTTCAGCTCCATGTAGTTCTCATAAATAACAGTGATGGCCGACGGCCACACGATGTGGTCCAGAAGCATCTATCATGAAATAAACCAGGAATGTAAATCAATAATTTAATAGAAAGATTCAATTATAAAATGTCGTCCATCAACATTGACTTACAATTCTCAACCAACTCACTTTGAGTAACATAAAAATACATTTAAAGAATGGACGTGCTATTGAATACCAGACAGACAACAGGTTGAAAACAGTATCATCTTATAATGTATAGTGTTCAGTAAAAACAAAAACAATTACTCTGTATCCTACTGTACCTCAGTTCGATAGGAGGGGATCATTGGTGCCACGATACCCATGAGCAATCATGACCTGATAGTTGGTCAAACGTACGTGTGACGTGATCTGTGCCTCCGACTCCCTGGGGAAGAGAAGCGGTACCACGTCCGGTCTCTGGGTGAGGAGCGGCCACACCCCCGTCTCCTCCAGCCCCCGTCTGAAGCAGCTGATCTGGGCCATGGTCCGCCCCAGCACCTGTACACAGGAGACGCGTTGTACATGGTGCAGAGTCATTCAGCAGACACCTGTATCCAAAGCAACCTGAAAATGAGGCTGACGATATTTAGAGTAGGCCGATACCATCAGAATTGACGTTCATCAATGTGATGCACAGACAACTTTCAAAAACACAACTGGACCTAATGTAGAGCTGTTGAACTCGCCCCAGTCATTTTTCCTTAGCTGCTAAAGAAATAAGAAAGGCAATAAATCTTTTTTGTGTACAAAGTGTGTTTGAAATTCCACATATAGGCCTAAGCATAAATCATGAAGAACGAATCAAGAAACAATGCATTACAGTATCATATCATAACTATATGGAATTTAATGCCCTTGAGACTGTATCTGTGATAAATAAAATTTAATTGAAGTGAATTGTGTGTAAATACCATGAGATAATAACATAAAAAAACACTGAATCATAAAATAGGGTTGGGGTTACGTTTTTGATTGTTAGACCTATACCAACATATTCTTTATTTAGCTGCGCACTTGTTTTTTATCCAGACAAAATCCTCGTAAGGAAAGTTCCCCTGCTGCTTTCACGTTGATCTCACCATCTTTCCCCGTCTTCGTTAACGCTGACTGCATCTCCTTCTCTCCCATGAGATTCAGCAGCTCTTGGATTTCACTGTCTCCAGTTAGAACTAATCATGTTGATATCGCTGCGTTGTCTCAGTTAGAGAGAAAATGCAGCAAAAGACCACTATCCAAGTCACGACCATGGAACCGTGATGCTGTCTAATCGCATTTACATGAAAATGAAAGCCCCAATATGGGTAGGGTCCGAGAGGGTAAATTTGGGTGCGAAATCAAGCAGGTATATTAACTCGGTCAGAGTAAACGAATGGACCATGCCGGGGGAAAAGGCAGACATAAGACAGGCATATTTGGCAACAACTAGTGTGACCTTACGGCATGTTGCAGAAGCTGCTTGGAAAGGCAGTTTCTGCCTGCTACGTTTGGTGCTGGTAGATTCCACGACATGCAGAGAGAAGAGATGGAGTCACAGAATTCTGCTTTGTCGTTTGAATCCAGCTAAAAACAGAGGTAAACGATAGAAGTAAGGTATGTTTTGTACACAAATAAATGCTGACAAAGATTTTTTGTTCTAAACTTAAAACACCACAACTCAAAATTCCTATAATATTTTTTGGGAATTCGTTTTCCAAAAAAGCTATGCAATTAATTTTGAAGGCAAAGTATTTTCCTCACCAAATGAATCGATGGAAATGAGCCTTGCCAATATTGCTGAAGGAGTGAGTTCTGAGTTTGGTTGGGTTAGGGACTCAATCATAGCCAGTGCTCTGACGCTATAGCTGTCATTACACTGCAAACACAAATGGCCATGGAGCTACGGTGGTATATCGTGCTTGGACTGCAGATCAGAGGAAAACAAAGTAATGTGAGGAATGTCTCTTTGTTTTTTAAGCTTGACCAGGTCATACAAATAAACAACCCAATACTTAAGATATTTTTATACAGATGTAGGCCTACTGCAGCTAAATAATATCCATGTTTATGTATAATTTACTTGACTCAATTGTTCTACTCATGACATTGATAAAATAAATACCCTCCATTGTGTCTCAGCTACTGCACCTATCATTAATAAATTAAAGCATTAACATAATAAACAAGGGATCTCAACTCAGCATGGTCACCAAACACTTCATCAACACATGATTCACTGGATTTAATCATTAATCACATTGCTGTCTCTTTCAAATACCACCAGCAGACCCATATCAGAACATTTCTATTCATGAAGACTTTTTAAACTGATTCCTAGTTTGCAAGTTTGCACTCTACCAACATTCATTGTATCCATGCGTCAAAGCAACTGAAACATGACACCAGATGACAACACTATTGCTAACCTAGTGACCTACCTTCTGTACAGCCTGTTCTCCAACCTAAACGACAGGTAGTTTGTCAATATAAGCCAAAATGATCCATACAAACGTTTGCTGGTACAACGCCCCTATCGACTGGTCAAACAAACCGCCATACGTCATTTAAGTCAAGGATCTGTCTTGCCAAAACACAATGATTATGGCTGTAGTGAAGGCTAAGTGCACGTATCTGACGCACCTCCTACATTTCTGAAATAGCGTTTGCACACCTCTAACTAGTATTTACAAACCTCTAAGTAGAGTTTACGCAACTTTAAATAGTGCTACGGTAACCAGCTGTTGTTTTACATGTGCTGTAGTACATTCAGAGTTAAACTGTATTACTAGTATTTACAGTGCACTAGTGCTCGTGCTCAGGCAGGCAGTGATTAAGGAGTTACAGAATACAGGGGAGGACGAACAGAGAGAGGACCAATGGAGAGAGTAGAGACAGAGAGAGTAGAGACAGAGAGAGGAGGGACAGAGAGAGTAGAGACAGAGAGAGTAGAGACAGAGAGAGGAGGGACAGAGAGAGTAGAGACAGAGAGAGTAGAGACAGAGAGAGGAGGGACAGAGAGAGTAGAGACAGAGAGAGGAGGGACAGAGAGAGGAGGGACAGAGAGAGGAAAGACAGAGAGAGTAGAGACAGAGAGAGGAGGGACAGAGAGAGGAAAGACAGAGAGAGGAGGGATAGAGAGAGGAGAGACAGAGGAGGGACAGCGAGAGGAGAGACAGAGAGTAGAGACAGAGAGAGGAGGGACAGAGAGAGGAGGGACAGAGAGAGGAAAGACAGAGAGAGTAGAGACAGAGAGAGGAGGGACAGAGAGAGGAAAGACAGAGAGAGGAAAGACAGAGAGAGGAGGGATAGAGAGAGGAGAGACAGAGGAGGGACAGCGAGAGGAGAGACAGAGAGAGTAGAGACAGAGAGAGGAGGGACAGAGAGAGTAGAGACAGAGAGAGGAGGGACAGAGAGAGTAGAGACAGAGAGAGGAAAGACAGAGAGAGGAGGGACAGAGAGAGGACAGACAGAGAGGAGGGACGGAGAGAGGAGGGAGAGAAAGAGGAGAGACAGAGAGGAGGGACAGAGGATCATTGTGGGGAACAGAATGACTTGAGAGTTTGAGTCATCTGGTCTCCTTTATATGAATCAGGGCATTCGATTTCACAAAAAATTGTCTCAATAAATTTAGCCCTACAGGAAGTGATGTAATTGGTAGGTGCCCTAGCGGTCTCTAAAGACACTGGGAAGCTAGAGACCTAGGTCTGTTTTATATGAAAGAGGTCCTCAAGACCTCTAGCCCTAAAGGAAGTGGTTCACAAAGCACCATCTGATGCGCCATCTTTCAACACATTGGAAATAAAAGGTATTGCAATCAATGATTTTAAAGTCATTGTAAGATAGGAACTTGGCCATTATACCCATCCACCAGTTTTTCAGTGTCCTTATCAATAACTGATAATTGTTATTGGTATGTGGACAACAACCAGGAGTTGCCCGCTCTGTGTCCGTTTTGTATTTTCAAACTCATCTTAATAAGCAGACTTCTGAAGCTACGCTGGACGGATCAGTTTTATTTTCTAACTTGACTGGCTGACCGCACTTTGGTAGGCCGTTTGTTTGCTTTCAGTCTTGATTGCTTAAAACTGTCCTTGAATACCCTACTGCTTCTGATGGAATTTCATCTATTTAATTTTCTGGTATGTACAATTTTTTCCGTATTTTCGTATTAACCTTTTCATCCAATTTTCCTCTATCGGTTTCTATTGGTATTTTAAAAATGTATTACTTCTGGAAAGCCGTTTTTAGACTTTGACTCACCAGGGTTATGCTGTCGCGGATGTCCATATCTGGACAGTCCTCCAGTGTTACAGGGGCGCTCTCTGGTGAACCCCCAAAGAGGACATGCAGCACAGCGGGACTGATGCCTGGGAGGCTGGGCCCACCGTGCAGGAAGGAGTGTCCGACCATCCGGCCTGCGACGGTGAACGCCTCACTGCTGACCAGCGCTTCAGAGGTGGAAGGAACCAGGTGGTCCGACTCCCCTTCAAACACCTTAGTGAGGACTGCATCTTCTGTAGACCGCCATCATTAAAACTAAATATCTATAAATATAATCTGATATAATAATGATATGCTCACAAAACACATGGAATGTAACGTTTATCTACTCCATAATAAGTTGTTCATTATCATCGACCAGTTGTGCGTTTGAGTCGGTTGAAAAACCATAGTTTTAAAAAATAAGTAACTATTGGGATGTAACCCAAAATATAGGAAAAACAATCAGAACAAATAAAGTTCCTACCTAAATTGAAATGCAATCCACTTCTTAGTTTGAAAATCGCTGTTGAGAACAGGTGGCGGCAAACACTAGGTCCAGTCACGCAGTCACCTATCAGCAGCACAAGTTTCAACATATCATTTGGTACGCAGTCACAAGCACAATGCCCAACCCACAGGTTTTAGTCATCTGATATCTGAATTAAAGGGATTGTGAGTAGTACTTCACACTCAGCAATAAATATTATTACATATGTTTTTAAGTCTTTCATGCAATAGGTCGTTACGTGCGTATACATATATACCAAACATTCACACGCACGCACACTAACCTTTGAGTTCGCAAATGAAAGGTGATGCCCACTGAATGCAAGGTCTCTTGTAGAATGTGATCAAGGCATTGTCCTGTTGCTGTCTCTCTTTCCTGACATCAACATTCAAATACAGGCTCTTTAAATGTCTGTTTCTTTGCAGAAGTTCCTTTGAGAACAGCCAAGCGGCTCTTGCTGGCTCTGACACTGAACTCCATTCTATAGTTTAGCCAAGAGAACGCAGAGTAAACCAACCAGACCATCATTGTTGGAATACACCATTTAGACCCCATCCCCAGAAATGTATACACATTATAGCCATTGATGATACAATTGATCGGGAATCAATCTTCATTGATTTCTTGATTTAAACTGATCCAAACAACAAAAAAGGTAACATTTGGGGGATTGAGCACATTCTACCATTGATTTAGGCTAGTTTCACACAATTTCAATGCAGATTTCATCGTGCACCTCATGCTGCCAATATAGTCGAAAGAATGAAGAACTAGTTTCATGTTTTTTTGATAAAATGTTTCGAAAGCATGGCTTGCTTTTGAAACAATTGCTGTCAATGGCTCTTCGAGAGGTAGGCTACTAATACATATTTAGCTATCTTATGGCTAATTATGTGCCAGACCTAGCTTAGGTTTTTTGAACATGTTGAACATACTAACTTTATTTCTATGACTGCACCAAAAAAAAAAATCTAGCATGTTGATCATGCTGACGTAAATTCTAGTTAACCCTCACAAAATTGTAAGGGCTCGCTAATGTGGATAATTTTGCTTAATTTAAAATACTTGAATATCAATCGCTGCTGACTTGCATGGTAATGTAAAAGCAGGACTAACAGCATTTCCACAGTTCCCTGCAGCTTGAAAGATCTAAAATACTTAACATATTTGACCAAAAAAACACTCCTGCGATTACGTATGACTGAGCTCCCTTTAACACGGCCCTCAGCAAACAAATGTTTTTTGTCTTGTGCTTGCTTTGGTGTACTGTGAAACCAAACCACAGCTAAGCTTGTGAAAGGGCCCTAAACACAGCACCTCTGTGGTGATCACCAATGTGAACAATCAAGGCAAAACATTGTAACCCAGCAATATATATATATATATACCCAACAAAACATAATAATTCAGCATTCTTAGCACATATGGCCTACTTAACTTATCCTATCTCTTTAAAAGTAGGAAGAATTGTTCCCATGTTGAATAAAGTCAAACAGGATGAACATATAATAAATTGAGTCAGCCAGTGTTGGTCTGTGCATGAGGCCCACATTTCTAGGAAGTTTTTTACCTGCTGGCAAACTAGTTCCTTCTCCGCTCTCTTTGGTGATCTCCATTCTGCACTAATAAAGAACCCTATTGAAAACCACACATTTGTGGCAGATCATATATTAACCTGCTGGAAGACATAGTTATAACAAGTTATTTTAGCTACACACATATTCAAATTACTTCAAAAATCTAAAAGTTCATACTGAACACAGTACATCTCAAAAAAGTATTACATTTAAAATATAACAACACTTTCAGGAGTGAGAGAAGACTATTAATAAGCTGTAGGCCTCCATATCACACTTGAATAGGTTAACTACAACAACACGCTGGATACAGCTAACCACAAATGTGTACTGGGTGGGTTCCCTTACCTGACTCTCCACATTGTGCTCTGAACATTTTGCAGTGTTTACTGTTATTTGCATAGAGCTTGTAAGTCACGCCCCTTCTGCTAGACCCCCATTGGACCTCTAGGCTAAGGAAATTAGAATTGGAGTCAATGTAAAGTAATTTATTATTTTCTGGTCCCTGTAATTAAATGCCTTGGATAACACATATGTTTTGTGTGGGTCTAAATTATATTTTTTATTATTATGTATGATTCTTCGGCTAATGGCTGTGTAAAAGACTTAACGAGAAAGACTGCATGTCGCCTTTGTGACGTCACCTCATAACACATTCCGATCCGCCAACCATCGCCTTACTGGCGTAGCTAAAACTCTCAACATGTCCAGACTTGTAGTGTTTATCGCCATGTTAAAGGCTTTTGTCCTTTCCTTGAAAAAAGGTGGTGAAGTGCACCAAAGACACAGCCAAGTTCCGAGCAGGATCCGTTTGCAATTGGTGACGTATATCATACGCGTCGAGAGCAGCGAGAATTGTAGTCAACAAAGCGCTCTCACACAAAACCTAACCTTACCAAACTTCCGTCCGCTAAATTGTTGCATTCTTTGCATGAAAATATATATTCGAATTTGATAGAAAACATACAACAAGTCCGCAAAATTTTACGACCGTATAGGTCGTTTGTACTGCCACGGATTACGACCCACTGGAGCGTATCAAAAACGAGCGCCTCTACAGGTCGCGGGAGGTATGCCACATATATGTTTTTGCTCTGTGCATTTAGGGTTTTAGCCATTTTATTCAGGTATAAATGATTTAAGATCAAAACTCAAATCAACGGTTGGAAAAAATAACTCACATTTTTTGCTAAATCTATTCATTTGATGAGTAGGTTATAAGGATATAAGGATACAACCCGGTAGGCCTATAGAGTGGCGAAGTCACGCCTCTTCCGGTAGGGCTCATGGGACCTATGAGATCGAAAAATATGAATGGGTGTCAATGGAGAGAAAATAATTATTTTCTGGTCCCAGTCTTTATATGCCCTGGATTACACATATGTTGTTTGTGGATTTAAATGATAATTTTTCAAAGAAAGAGAACTAAAAATGTTCGTGAAGAAGTTTGATAATTTTAGGTTTTATGTGAGGCCGCTTTGTGAACTACAGCTCTTCGCTGCTCTCGACGCATATGATATACGTCAACACACCCGCCCTTGGAACTCGGCACAGAGATGGCGATCTCTCTGCCCCACTTCACCGCTTTTTCCAAGGGGAGGATAAAAGCATCGAAAGAGGTGAAAACCATTATAAGTCGGGGCACGTGCAGAGTTTCAGTTAGGCCGATGGGAAGATTGTCGGTCTTCTCCACGCCAGTCGCAGGGAGCGTGACGTCACATACGAGCCGTGTAGTCTTTCTCGTTGTGTTTTCTCTACAGCCTTTATCTGAACAATTGCACAATAAACGGTCGAACTCTTTGCATGAAAAATTATCCTTTAAATCCACAAACAACATATGTGTAATCCAGGGCATATAAAGACCAGGACCAGAAAATAATTATTTTCTCTCCATTGACACCCATTCATATTTTTCGATCTCATAGGTCCCATGAGCCCTACCGGAAGGGGCGTGACTTCGCCACTCTATAAGGACGACGCCCATACACTTTATTATACTTACATTACATATTGTTTCTAATAACATTTCTAGCGAGAAATATACTTTTTACCTTCATAATCTTCAGTCAGTGATTGTGTCTGATCTTTAGTTTTATAGTTATTAGGAAGATTTAATCGGCTCGCTCGCATGTTTCAACGACGTCAGGTTGCTATGGGACGCTTTTTTCGCTAAACTAGCAGCTCACGTGTTTCCTGCGTTTGTGTTATTAAACCGTTACTTTATGTAACTTTTAAAGATATTGTAATAACCACAGGCGAGTTATTGAGCGAAGTAAGCTTGATAGCAGGTTTATTGGAGTCCACAATCGGACAGGCAGGCACAGCTCCACCGGAAAACTACAACAACCAACACTCCCGCCCGGAAGGAAACCCCCGGAACCCCCTCTCAGAAGGCCCGCACCTTCCTCCCAAACCCTGTGACGCTAAAATATCATCTTGTTAGAAACCCGTTTATCTGAGAGCCAACCCAGTCGCCAAAAGCATACGTTGACAGTGTACGTTTTCGTTCTCGTTGCAACTCACCCAGCGGCTCGCTTGCAAGATTTTGGCCTGAAGTTCTTCCCAGACCTACACCCTAGCCATCCAACATGCATATCTGAGAATCAGGCCTCTCTTTAATAATGACAAAAATGAGAGAAACACACATTAACCTTTTGTTTATTAATATTTTGTTAATACCTTATTCTAGGGCCTAACTGGGACCTCCGCTTCGAAACTTGGCCCGGTCGGACCCCGAGGAAGGGGGGGCCTGCCCTCGGGGTCTGACCGGGCCAAGTTTCGGGCAGGAAGGGCCCCCCCTTCCTGCCCTCGGGGTCCGACCGGGCCAAGTTTCGGCGCGGAGGTCCAAGTTAGGCCCTAGATAGAATAAGGTATTAAAATTTCAGGGCGGTAGGACCTTCCTATCTCAAAAACTGTTTTTCCACCACATTCTGAACCATTAGGTCTTGCAGGCTACACTTCTGAGGGGCTTTGTCCAAATGACACTCCATTTGGGAAAACTTTTTTTCTCTAAGGGCTAGAACTCCAAATCTCGGATATGTCGTTCACGGGGCCCCGGGAAATGTGTGTAAACATTTTAGCATCCCTAGCTATCTCGAAAAGGTCGGCAAAGGGGCGTGACCTCCAACAGTACAGTAAATGTACATAAGACAGAGGTTAGTTTCTAGTCCCCATTTTTTGTGGGATGGAGGTGTACATTTGTGGCTAAAGGTGTGTAGACACAGCTGGCCTGTGGCCACGTTTTTGAAGTCGGGGGTCAAAAGGAGCCGGCACCACGCCGCTTATGATAACAAAAAGTTAATGTGTGTTTCTCTCATAACTTTTTGTCATTATTAAAGAGAGGCCTGATTCTCAGATATGCATGTTGGATGGCCAGGGTGTAGGTCTGGGAAGAACTTCAGGCCAAAATCTTGTAAGCGAGCCGCTGGGTGAGTTGCAACGAGATGGAGCACTTGCTGAGTCATTTCCTGTAGTGCTGGAGCCACAGGTTGAAGCGTATGCGTCCTTTGAGACCCCCTTTGATATATAAGAGACCCTATACAGCTTACTTAAATGTTGTCGACTCAGACACCTATTGCATCACTTCCTTTAGGGCTTCGGCCTCCTAATTGATCATTGTAGTAGGCTATAATTGAATGCCCTCTTTCATATATATATGATACCTCCACCACTGGGACGTGGCAACAATTCTCCAAATCCATATGGGGAGGGGGGGGATGCTTGTGGACAGTAGGGGTTTACCCTAGACATAAATAGGAAGTAAAATCAGGAGAAGGAATGACCTCTCACAAATATTTATTGAATAAATTGTTTCAAATAACCCTCCCTCATTAAATCAATGAGCTTGGTGTTTTGCTTGCAAAAATTAGTTATAGAAGAAGTCTAAACTGCAGAAAATAAACACATCCAAGCTGCCTTTTAAGGATACCTTGGAATATCTGTCTATTTTTCAACCATCGGACCCTAGTTTACGACAAAAACAACCCAATTGACGGCAGCTCCTTTGCCGCGTGGTTTTTAGAGCCACGAGTATTAGAGGGGGCGGTCGATAGCAACCACCATAGCAACCATGACGGTCAAGTGACTGGATTCAGCCCCGTTGAAAAAAATAGAATACCTCCCTACACACTCAGTAGTAGCTTAATGATATTTAAATTATTATGACCATGAAGTCTTTATTTGTATGGGTTTACATTTCGTTCTGTGTTGCATGGAAAAATCTGAGAAACACTCCCATTCAGAATGCATTGGTTTACATTTCGTTCTTTGGAGCAGTTATTTTTTATTTATTTATTTATTTTCAGTTTTTGTGGAGGTGCCTCAAAGATGCTAATTTTTCTGCAATAATCCAAAATCCAATGAAAAAACCTGTTGGCTTTTTGTCAAGGGAAACCCAGGTCGACGCTCACTTCCGGTGTAAGTGCCATATAGAGTGGCAAAGTCACGCCTCTTCCGGTAGGGCTCATGGGACCTATGAGATCGAAAAATATGAATGGGTGTCAATGGAGAGAAAATAATTATTTTCTGGTCCCAGTCTTTATATGCCCTGGATTACACATATGTTGTTTGTGGATTTAAATGATAATTTTTCATGCAAAGAAAACTAAAAATGTTCCTGAAGAAGTTTGATAATTTTAGGTTTTATGTGAGGCCGCTTTGTGAACTACAGCTCTTCGCTGCTCTAGACGCATATGATATACGTCACCACACCCGCCCTTGGAACTCGGCACAGAGATGGCGATCTCTCTGCCCCACTTCACCGCTTTTTCCAAGGGGAGGATAAAAGCATCGAAAGAGGTGAAAACCATTATAAGTCGGGGCACGTGCAGAGTTTCAGTTATGCCGATGGGAAGATTGTCGGTCTTCTCCACGCCAGTCGCAGGGAGCGTGACGTCACATACGAGCCGTGTAGTCTTTCTCGTTGTGTTTTCTCTACAGCCTTTATCTGAACAATTGCACAATAAACGGTCGAACTCTTTGCATGAAAAATTATCCTTTAAATCCACAAACAACATATGTGTAATCCAGGGCATATAAAGACCGGGACCAGAAAATAATTATTTTCTCTCCATTGACACCCATTCATATTTTTCGATCGCATAGGTCCCATGAGCCCTACCGGAAGGGGCGTGACTTCGCCACTCTATTGGCTCGGCTACCAGATCGGCTCGGGGTCCGTCGTCTGCTGATTACGTTACACAATATCATTGGCTGTACGCTTGAATGGGCGTAGGCTACATTGTGATTGGCTGCTAAGGGACAGTTGTGATTGGCTGTTTTGTGCTGTAGCTCTGGCTGTCGTCATAGCAACCACAGCGAGCACATGTGTGAGCGCGAGTGGGTCTGTCTAGTTTCGGTTTGTGTTGCCAGATTGGGCATATCCCTGTTTTTCCAGCCTAACGTGATTCAAAGTAGCCAAATCAGGCTGAAAATGTGCACAATCTGGCAACACGGACGGCTTATCTTAACAGCCAAGATGATTCCGGGGGATGTTTTGTTTTTAGAAGAAAACTATCCATACAGATACGTTGGGAATGGTCTATGTTCAAAATGAAAGATCATTACAGGCTCTTTAATTTAAGCCATAAAAGACCTTATTGCTGTAGATAGTGTATTGTGTGACGTAATCAGCAGACGACGGACCCCGAGCCGATCTGGTAGCCGAGCCAATATGGTACTTACACCGGGTTTGCCAACATACGTCATCCCTCCACCACTATATACTGTAAAAACACATGTTCAAGTTGAATGATAATGCATGAATCTATTCATGCTATTCATGACAATTATTTTGGCCATGGTGGATCCAGATCTGCTCCGGAGCATTTCTGCAGCTCGGGCAACAGCGCAGGGTTGCCAGGTCCTGCCTGCAAAAAACGTCCTGCCCACATACCGTTCAAAATCCACCAAAAATATCCGAGAAGCAGCCGAAGTTGTTGTTTTAGCAGCGAAATGCATGTGTGTGTGTGTGTGTGTGTGTGTGTGTGTGTGTGTGTGTGTGTGTGTGTGTGTGTGTGTGTGTGTGTGTGTGTGTGTGTGTGTGTGTGTGCTTAGCACGCTATTTTATGTTGAAATGCGACGTAATCCAGTGTTCACGAAAACGTACTCTGTCAACGTATGCTTTTGGCTACTGGGTTGGCTCTCAGATAAACGGGTTTCTAACAAGATGATATTTTAGCGTCACAGGGTTTGGGAGGAAGGTGCGGGCCTTCTGAGAGGGGGTTCCGGGGGTTTCCTTCCGGGCGGGTTTTGGTTGTTGTAGTTTTCCGGTGGAGCTGTGCCTGCCTGTCCGATTGTGGAATCCAATAAACCTGCTATCAAGCTTACTTCGCTCAATACCTCGCCTGTGGTTATTACAATATCATTAAAAGTTACATAAAGTAACGGTTTAATAACACAAACGCAGGAAACACGTGAGCTGCTAGTTTAGCGAAAGCAGCGTCCCATAGCAACCTGACGTCGTTGAAACATGCGAGCGAGACGATTAAATCTTCCTAATAACTATAAAACTAAAGATCAGACACAATCACTGACTGAAGATTATGCAAGTAAAAAGTATATTTCTCGCTAGAAATGTTATTAGAAACACGTTTAACGGTGAATCGATCCTAAAATATTGCATTTCCCATTCAGATAATAAAGATCATACACATTCACTGACTGAAGATTATGCAAGGAAAATGTACATTTCTCGCTAGAAATGTCATTAAAAACACGTTTAATGGTGTATCTGTCCTAAAATATTGCATTTCCCATTCAGATAATAACTATTAATATGGCTACGCGCGTCCCGAGCAACCACGAGCGGCCCCGAGACTTCAGAATGTCGTTATTTGCATGACCGCTAGAGGCGCTACATTTTGATACGCTCCAGTGGGTCGTAATTTGGGGCGGTACAAACGACCCATGCGGTCGTATTTTCTAGGAGGACAGGCTGAAAACATATGTTGACATTCATGGCCCAATTGAAACAGGACCAGAAAACTCTTTTCATTTGGTCGCTAAATGCATTATGAGAAATCGATCATACCGGAAACAGAAGCATGCAATTTACGAGCTCTTGTCATGTCAATGCTTTGTAGAGGATATATGGAGAGGTTTCAAGTAATAGATCATAGGGGCCACACTTGACCAGTACCAACACCGTTGCACGCACAGACATTTGAAGGTCTTATTATCTAGAGAAGGCTCATTCCTTGAGGAAATTCTAAAATAGCAATCCTGAAACTTTATTTGATACAATGATCAGAACAAAAAAATATTCAATAAAAAATCTTTATTTTATTACTACAGTAGAACAGAGAGGATATTATTTGATTGTATATTATCTTTTTAATTGAACAATTGATGTAGCTTATCTATCTTCTAAATATAATGTCATGGGAGAACAGGCCTTGAGTTTTTGTGACGCGTACTCTGGGCTTGGAGAAGAGCTGTGGGTGGGGGTGGGGAGGTACGGGGGAGGGGAACGTGTCTCCTTCTAGAGGAACTGCATTCTGTTTGGTTACAAAAAGTAAGCTGGGAACCGCCGCTTTTGGCGGTTTTACTTACAACTAACCTTCACAATATAACCTTTATACTGACTCCTTTCAAATATGTCTGAAGTAGAACGTTTCTAAATAATTAAATCTTCCAATCCACGAGTCATTCCATTCAGGGCAATCTATTGTTAAATCGTTTTATTCTGGCCCCCTTCCCCCCCCCCCTAGTTTGGATGGTTGTCTACAACTGAAGCCACTAGGGGCTGCTAATGGGAGAACTAACGTCATGCAGGTGAAATGATTTGGTGTTTGTTGATTTAGCCCTCACTGAGCTGATAAATAATAATCTGTTCTGGTGGAAAGAGTAATGCATCTACGACAGTGTCAGCATTAAAATGATTTGCTAACTTCTGCTTTACAGAACATCATAACCACTTATCACTAAATGATGCAGACTTTGGGCAGTTATAAAGGCAATTTTGAATGAGCACTACAATTGTGGTAATGTCCTTGGCCTCAGCCTGGACTGATGGTCTGTTTATTGATTGATTCTCAGGGTTTCTGGAACTGGTGTTCATCCAGCAACATCAACAACAGTGTTGAACATCAACTATTTTGCAGATGAGCTTTGTTGAAGACCTTCAATTTCTTTCAGTTTTTTTTTTTTTACATTTCTACTAGTGATGGGTCGGTCGCAAACGATTCGGTCAGAACGAACGAATCCCAAAGGTGAACGAGGAGAACTGATTCCCAAAACAAGATAACTGATTTTTTTTTTTTCAACATGTAACCAAAATATTGTCACGTAAATAAAGTATACAAACAAACAGAGCTTCGTCTTAGCTTGCAACCTTATATTGATTAAGTCTAAAACTTTCTCATAGATTCAGCCAATGAGTACTACAGCAGGTAGCAATCGCGTTCCCATGGCCCATGGGTAAACAAATGATACGGCACCACCACACAAGTTAACTAACGATCGCTGTAGGCTTCAATATCATGCAAGCACTTTAAGTTTTATTTTTAATTTGTTCTACATCACAATTGCATGCTTTAATAAAGTATTGTTTTACCTGCTACTACGAGTCTCGTTTGGTCTAGTAGGGAATTCGCACAATGCTGCTTCACTGTTTATTAGCGCTTCTTGGAAGAAGCCATTTAATTCCTACTCCACCCCATTATTTATTAAGGATATTTATGAAAAAAGGCATGTATGTGCTTTATATATATGCTTAATATTTACACTGGGTAATTTTGCCAGAACATTAGAAAGTAGTAGGCTACATGCATGTTGATTAACATTTAATCCATAATTTCCGATTCCCTGTCAAATGACGTAACAGACCATCTGACTTCAACTCAAACGAACAAATCAAACAAACAAATTGTGATAGTGAACGGAACTGAAAGAACTGATTCCCGGAAAATAATCGTTTCCCCTATTTCTATAGATAAAGTGATAAATATATGTATAATTTGTAATCGCTAGATTTATTTTTTTCAACCGGGATGTTGCAGAGTTTTCCCTTTCAAAAACACACCATCCAAAATATATTTTTCTGATGCGAGATTATTTGAGAGAGTAACGACAAACATTCAGATAAAGATAAAAACTGTTCAATGCTTGATCGTTTTCTTCATATTCTTCCTTTATTCCCTGCGGTAGTTGCTTTTACACCATGCTTACACTCTATTATGCCACTCAGGATAAAGGGTGGAGGCCTATCTCTTCCAAAATCAGAGCATGTCAGGGGGAAACCCCACCTTCCCCCTCCACCACCACCACCACACCCACATCTCAGCTCTGGGAAGACAGTGGCACAAGTGGCCTTTTGTCACAGCAGCATCTGTCAAGCTATTACTCCCTTGAGGACATCAGAAGATTAGCTTTGACATTAACCCATCCCCCTTTAGACCCAGACACACACACACACACACACACACACACACACACACACACACACACACACACACACACACACACACACACACACACACACACACACACACACACACACACACACACATATACACACACACACACAACACACACACACACACACACACACACACACACACACACACACACACACACACACACACACACACACACACACACACACACACACACACACACACCTAGAAACACACACATGCACACACCACTACCCACAATCCCTTCGTTAGGAGTCACTTCCCGTTTCAAAAGCCAGATGATAAACGCAAGCCATCATGTGATTGTGTGCTTGTGTGTGTGGTGCTTAAGTCTTTAGAGTTGGGACTGTCTAGCAGGGTGCACAGATCTCCTCCCCTGGGGATTTAATGCAACAGACTCACGGCCAGCAGCCGTCATTGAGAGCCCCTGATGGTGGTCCACTTCATGTAAGTGATTGCCTCTTCCTTAAGTATAGATGTTGGGCTTTGTCTACAGTTCCCTAGTCTGTGCATGTGTGTGGTGGGGGTATGGCAGCACAACTGGTTCATCCCCTGTAAACAACATCTACACATTGTCAAGGGGAATATTATACAGAGTCTATATTCTTAAAAAGTTATTTCATTAGTGATTCAACTAACATGCTTGGACAATCAGATTATTGTGAGTATTTGGGGAAGCATTTCCTCTGTATTGTCTTTCATTGTTGTGTATTTCTTCTTTCAGCGTAGACAGTCTGTGAATTATTACTTGTTGACGCCCCCTGCTTCCACCAGTTCTCAGTCAAAGCCTGATCAATATGTGATCAGCCAGAAAGCTGTTAGGCTGCAAGTTATTGCATGATGAAGTTCACGGCCATTCGCTGGCTACACAAATACACACAAACGTGTTTACACAGAAGGCACTTAGAGGAGTTCACCCTGGTATATTAAAGGTCAAATCATGTTGTCTAAATGTCCTCAACGTCTTATTGTGAACCTGAATCCAGCATTTGTGTATTGTCTACGCAATCCTTATTAAGTATTAAGTCCTGTCGCCTGTATGTGTGTACGTTTGTGTGTGGTTGTGTGTGTGTGGTTGTGTGTGTGTGTTTGTGTGTGTGTGTGTGTGTGTGTGTGTGTGTGTGTGTGTGTGTGTGTGAGAGAGAGAGAGAGAGAGAGAGAGAGAGAGAGAGAGAGAGAGAGAGAGAGAGTGTGTGTGTGTGTGTGTGTGTGTGTGTGTGTGTGTGTGTGTGTGTGTGTGTGTGTGTGTGTGTGTGTGTGTGTGTGTGAGTGTGGGGCTGACGGATCGTAAGCCTGCACTGCAGTAATATGAGACCTCCCTCACTAGGGGGAAGAAGGCAAGCGATCCAAGTATCGAGGGGAATCTGACATCACATCCATCCGCGTGTGATCAGAAATACATTTGAAGGGGAGAGGAGATCTCACCTGTGCGAGGGAAGCAGGACTGACATGGATCTACCTTCCTTATTGTTGCAAAGAACATAAAAGATGTTTATATAATGTGAAGGACCAAAAAGAGGAAGGCTTTATGCAAAGACGTTTCCCCTTTTGGCTGTAAACACGGAATTGTGTATCGGTGGATGAGATACTCCTTCTGGCTGACGGCTAAGTACTGGGGCTGTGTGTCCATACTCTGCGTCATGAGCCCCGCAGCAGTCCTCTGCTTTGAACCAGGCTGGTTTGATGGTTTCTCTGGGAGACGGTGGAGCATGTCAGCCCCACAGCCTGAGGCGATGAGAGGTGTACAGCGCGCCGCGGTCCAGCCGGGACGGGGTGGGGCCGCAGGACGCTGAGCCCAGCCCAAGGTCAGAGCGCTGGTTTATGCGCCGGTTCCCGTGCGTCGCTCCACTCTGTGCACACGGGTCCCTCCTCAGCGGGCACGTGGGGACCGATCGGCTGGTGTCCCAGTTTAAACCTTTCCATTGGTCATCGTCCCTGCCTCCGCCCCCCTGCTGTCCCCCTGTCCTCCTGTCCTGCTGTCCTGCTGTCCTCCTGTCCACCTGTCCTGCTGTCCACCAGTCCTGCTGTCCTCCTGCCCTCCACCCCCCTCCTGTCCCCCTGTCCTCCTGTCCTGCTATCTTCCTGTCCTGTCCTCCTGTCCTGTCCTCCTGTCCTCCTGTCCTGTCCTCCTGTCCTGTCCTCCTGTCCTGCTGTCCTCCTGTCCTGTCCTCCTGTCCTGTCCTCCTGTCCTGCCCTCCTGTCCTCCTGTCCTCCTGTCCTGTCCTCCTGTCCTCCTGTCCTCCTGTCCTGTCCTCCTGTCCTGTCCTCCTGTCCTGTCCTCCTGTCCTGTCCTCCTGTCCTGTCCTCCTGTCCTCCTGTCCTCCTGTCCTGCTGTCCTCCTGTCCTTCAGCCTCGGTGGGCCGGTGGTGGGCTCCTGTGTTGGTCCCTCAGGGCATGTTCAGCATATAGATGCATCGTTGTGTCTCTCTGCTCTCATTATTTATCACAGTGTGTGTGTGTGTGTGTGTGTGGGGGTGTGGGTGACTCTGTGTGAATGGACAGTATATATGTACTTCAAATGGCGATCAGTATATGGGGGGACTCCACGTCCTTGGTACCCCGACCCCCTCACCAGAGCGGAGATGGAGCTGGTGGGCGGGGACATTCAACGCATGTGGCCAGAGGAACATTGAATCATTTTTAATGATCCATCATGACACATTTACTTTATAGTCGCTGACAAACACATGCACACTCGTGCGCACACGCACACCCGAGATCTCAGCCGTGCTGTGAGTGCAGGCAGATCGGCGGGCACCACGTGCACTACGTGCACTCGCAACCTGCTAAATGGCCACCGTGCCTCTGCTTTAACTGGACTCATATTTCAATCTGTGAGAGAGGGGAGACGGCCAGCACGGAGCCAACAGGTCCATTACTGAGAGGGAGAGAGAGAGGGAGAGGGGGAGAGGGAGGGAGAGGGAAAGGGGGAGAGAGAGAGGGAGATGGGGAGGGAGAGGGAGAGACACGGGGGATGGAGATATATCAATTGCAAGGGGATGGGCGAGAGAGAGAGAGAGAGAGAGAGAGAGAGAGAGAGAGAGAGAGAGAGAGAGAGAGAGAGGGAGAGGGAGAGGGAGAGGGAGAGGGAGAAAGAGAGATGGGGATGAGGGAGAGAGAGCGAGAGCGAGAGGAAGGGAGAGAAAGGGCGCAGAGAGAGAGGAGGATGCAGGCGTACTGCGGCAGCCATAGAACGGAGTGACGTTGTCAAGCGTTAGAATGACACACACACAGGCCCGCGTGGCCAACGCACTCCGACACACAGCCAGGGACTGAGGGGAACATACTCAACGCACTCGCACACGTGGCTCCATGCATCTCCGCGTACGCAGAGGGTGAGTGTGAACTTTACTGCGTGTTCCACACACTTTCCCAGCATTTGTGTGTATGTTGCGTTTCAACTGTATTTTTGTTAGTTAGTGAATTACTGGTTCTTTTTTTTTTTTTAATTGCTGGTTCTATTCTGTCGATGCGTGTTTTTCTGTCTCTTCAGTAGACTCTTTGCCATTTTTCCTCATCCCTTGTGAGATTAAGCACTGACCTCAGCACGGCTATGACCTCCTTCCTGAACGTATACTCTGTATCCATAGAATACAGCATCTAAGAGTCTTCAAAGGAAAGGGCGACAGGAGGAGGATAAGAGTGGATCGATGGAGAGGAGAGAGGCGGCGCGAGGCAGCTTCAGAGGGAACAGAGCGGCGGGCTAGGTGGAGCTGGTGGGGGGTGTGCAGGGTATCCTGTAGCCAGGCGTGACACGTGGGGTTCTGCTTGAGTCAGCAGCTGCTGTGTGACTCAGTGCAGCACGCCGGACCTGTGCGCTCACACACGCGCACACATGCGCACACACACACACACACACACACACACACACACACAGAGACAGACACACAGACAAACACACACACACACACACACACGCACACACACATCCGAGAGAGCTTAGACAGAAATACCAGACATAAAGAGAGAGAAGTCCGGTCATTGTCGCTGGATTGTAGTGGCTGTAACTGGTAACTGATTTGTATCACTGATGATTGCTGGATGTATGACTGCTCTCGGATGGTATCTTTGGCTTCATCTAATTCAACTTGTTTTTCAGGGGGTTTCAAATGTGGTGGTTGATGTTGAAGGGTGAACCTGTTTGGTTTCCCTTGCCAATGGACTATCTAGGCTCCTGGAAAGCTTCTATTCATGGCAGTTGTACTATTTAGTAACTATACTTCATGAGTCATTGTATGCCAATTGAATTAACATTCATATCAGTGACTCACGACGGGCATATAAACAGTTACTCATTGTTTCAACCAGGTTTTTTTTGTTTTTGAGGAAAGAGAGGTTTTCCTGTAAAAAGAAAAAGCGAGATGAGAGCACTGATTTAATTGAAGAAAGTGACTTTGAAAGTGAGTCACCTTCCCACTCTGATTGGTCGAAGACGCCGTTCCTGTTTGTCACCGCTTCCTGTCTCTGTGAATGGGTAGGAGGTGTGGACCAATGGGAGGGCAGCACTAAGGATGCAACAGTGTTCCAGGAAAAAATACCCCATTGTTTGAGAGACGCTGAAGGAGTGTGACCTCGCACGGACTGGACTGGTTCACCTAACGGCCCGCCAAGAGAGACAGAGAGAGAGAGAGAGTCATTGTAAGGTAAGGTCACTTCTCTGTGCCTAGTGGGGTTGCCACCTGGCTGTTTGATTATCTTGTTTTGTGTGTTTGTCTGTGTGTGTGTGTGTGTGTGTGTGTGTGTGGGGGTGTGTCTGTGCACGTCTGTGTGTGTGTAATTGAACATGTAAATCTTGACACATCTTGATTTGGTTGAGGTCAATTAGAATTTGACTTGTGTTTGTGTCAGAAGACACATAAGTCATTTCACCCTAACCCTACACTGCTTTAAGCCATTGGCTTGTAAACTGATGTTATCATTGTTGTTATCTTTATAGAAATATATTCATATCTGAATATATCAATTATGTAATTGTGGGATTTACATAATGTGTACTTTGCTATGCGTTCAAGCTTAATACACACATGTGCACTGACAACTACGTATACAGAAAACACGCACACACACACCGAAGTGCGCACCCACACGCACACACGCACACACGCACATACACACACGCTCACACACAAAGTAACCCCTCCCCCTCTGTTGGTATCTATTGATTCTGTGATGAGTCAGTCTGAATTCATCACATCAATTGCCTTTGTGTGAGTTTTTCTTTACCTTTTTTGCTGCAGTGTGCATTTGCATGTGTTTGTTAGTATGTGTGCAAGTGTGCAAGAGTATAAATATAGAGAAAGAGGGGAGCGTTTGTTTATTTGATGGTGTTTCAGATTAACATGTGTCTGTGCCTTTGCGTTAATATTTTTGTAATGAATGCAGTGTGTGTGTGTGTGTGTGTGTGTGTGTGTGTGTGTGTGTGTGTGTGTGTGTGTGTGTGTGTGTGTGTGTGTGTGTGTGTGTGTGTGTGTGTGTGTTTTTGTTTGTTCATGTGTGTAATGAGAGTTTGGGCATGTAAGCGTGTGTGTAAGCATGTGTGTGTGTATATGTGCCTGTCTTTCCCGGTTGTTTCTCCAGAGGTACCATCGTCTTCTCTTTCAGTCAGTTGATTACAGGAAACCGCTGGGTTTAATGGGTTCGATGCTGTGGGTTTGTTGACTTGCGATTCAATAGTGCAGCACTAACTTGAATAGAATAAATACACCACTATGGCCAGTAGATGTCAGTATAGTCTCAATTGAACCATGTAACACTTTTGAACAAGTGACGGACAAAACTCTTCCCATCGTTCAAAAAAAGGAACCCACAAACTACTCAAGGTGTGTTTTGCTATCAATTATATGATATTGATATATACAATATCATTTGATTGTAATATAATGTAAAATAACACAATTTTAGGCCGCAAAACCGCTTCGGTATACAGGGCTTTCTTTCATGACGAAATCCTATCTCTTAACGTCACCTTATGACCACGTGTGGAACTCACCAGCTCTTAGAAACCTAGGCTACATGAGCCCAGTGGGTCCCTAAATATTCCCTTACCATTTTTCTCCTTATATATATTAAGCAGATAAACTCTACATCCACTGTCTTCCTCAGCCGATTATACCACTGGACTTATTCATCCTCTCTCTTAACGCTCACAAACACATAAGCGACACACAGACCTGTCATACTGTACTCCACTTTACACAGTACATCTATTGTGTAGCCATAGCAAAGGAAAGATGAACAACACAAAGGTGGCATTTAATGACGCTCTCAGAATCCTGCTGAGTACCGGAGGTGGGAAAGAGCGAGCAAGATGTTTGTGAACTGTTATGTTCTCACTTTCCAAGCATTGCTTAGGAATTTTATGTTTACATTTATGTGCAGGCTTACTTAGTCAGGAATGGCATTATAAGGTCTTTGACAGACCCTAACCTAAGTGAAACAAGAAATTCCTCCAGCCTTTGGAAATATTGGAACCAACATCTGTACCATTGATGAGCAGATGTGTGCTATGTATAATTAGGGGCTGCTTGTTCCCCTATTGTTTCTGTAACAGGTTTTTTCCCCCTCAAATTCTGTAAAATACATACTGCAGCCTATACCGTAAGTCAAAAACTCTTGACATTTTCAGGTATGGTTACCAATATCCCCCACTACCCATGAACCCAAATTTGTGGTAGCCTACTGCACCCAAAGGTGGCACTATTGTAAAAAATCATGAATAAGGCTTATTTCTCCTCACCAGATTGACCTGGACTCAAAATTATTTCAGAATATTAATCTCTAGAATCAGATGCATTCATAAAACCCTCTTATGCCCTAACATTTTTTACTTTTCCCACAATTTCATATTAAAGCTAAACATGATAAAAAGATTCACAGGCTACAAAAATAATAAAAAATTCACCAAAATATCCACATAAAATCTTTAGATAAAGCCTCACGCAAAACATAATTTGTTTTACTTAGTTCCATTTGAGAAATATTGGCCAATAAAGTTGGAGCAGTTGCCCCATTTTTCTTATATGACCATTTTGTTATTGTAGGCTATAAAAAAACATATGACTATTATTAGGTAGATACCAATGCCCCCCACTACCCATAAACCCAAATCGTGGTACTGCACCTAAAGGTGGCGCTATTTAAAAAAAGTATGAACTAGATTTATTTCTCCTTAGTAGATTGACATGGACTCAAAATTCTTTCATCGTATTAATCTCTTAAATCCGATGCATCTTTTTTTACCGTTTTCTGCTCTATTGTTTACTTTTCCCAGAATTTGATAGAAAAGCCAAACATACACAGTCCCAACCGATTTTGCCTATATGACCATTTTGTTATTGTATAACTACCATACGGCTTTCATTAGGTGGATTCCATTAAGAGTGCAAATTTTCAGATCTGTACTCTTAAGAAAACCCCTAATTCTCTTGTGAAATGTGTGCTTAGAGTTTTCTTGATGTGTGCTTATCAATCGACATTTTCAGCATGTGAATGAGGCTTCATGCAGTTCAGGAATGTCAGTGGCTCAACGGGATTATGCCGTGTACTGGTGATCCATAGGTTCAGTGTTCAAATCCTGATTTAGCGCATTATGAACAAGCTGCACATGACATTCTGTCATTGCCACTCATTTAAGAAACACAACATTGAACAGCACCTGAAATTCATCAGGCAATCAACATTCAGGCTCATTAGTTTCCAAGAATCCGACTGCCAAGACACAGTATGGCATTAAGGGAAACTTTTTCATTAACCCTTTTTCTTTCATAATTATCGCTGTCATATTTATATTTTTTCCGTTAGTGTTCTTGACAAAAAATGTTTAATTTCCCCAGAATTTCAAAAAAATGTCAGGTATATGCCTTGAAGAAAGCCCTTAATTCACTTGAGAAATGTGTGCTTTGAGTTTTCTGGATGTTGTGTGCTTATCAATCGACATTTGGACCATGTGAATGAGGCTGCAGTTCATGTTTATAAGTGGAACATCTTTCCTTAAATATGACCATTATATGTTATATTTATATATCTTCCATTAGTTTGTTCTTGACTTTTAATTTTGCTTGGACCCCGTTAAATCACTGCTTGCGGTTATATTTTATTTTATGTTTGTCTTCATAATGTGTGTTATATTTGTAACTTTGAGTCTGTCAATAAAGATAATAATACACATAATTAGGAGAACACACATCACCAGCTGAACCTGTGTTTGTGTTTGTGTGTGTGTCTGTGAGTGTGTATGTGTGTGTGTCTGTGAGTGTGGGTGTGTGTTTGTGTGTGTGTGTGTATGTGCTGCTGTTTGTGGGTTCTTGTGTGTCAGTGTGCTGATGATTTGGACCAGTAATGGCATGCCTGCATCAATCCATTGGGGAATAGCAGATTTCCATACTGATGGAGCCCGGGTTCTAGACCACACCTGTGTTCCCAGGAATCCTACCAGGAATTCTGTCAGACGGACTGGAATTATTAAGCTTGTTAGTGGTGTCTGCCACTGGGTCCCCTGAGGAAGAAAGGCAGTGGGAGGGAGAGGGAGAGGGGGAGAGAATGGGAAGATGGGGGAGAGAATGGGAAGATGGGGGAGATCGGAACAAGCAGAGAAAAACAGACAAGGGACAGAATAGATTAAGGATAGCAGAGGTGATGGAAGATGTCCTCTGTCACTTTTCTTACAGAGTGCTGCTCAGACACTGTGGTCTATATCCCTCTCAAGGGTGTGTTTTCCTCAATGAAAAAGAAAATTGTATAGAAGAATCACAACCATAGCAAACAGAGTAAACACACAAACACATAAATGCGTATTTCCAAACACTCCTGATGTAACAGATGTCTGGCTGTGTGACGAGGACGCAGCATGTGATCTTAACCCAGCGCTGCGTTCTCCTGGCTTTGAGGACATTTAATCGGACAAATCTCTTCCTCAATTGGAACATCTTCATCCGTGAAGTCTCTGGCACCCACTCGGGCTCCTGGGGACGGCAGCGCCGGGGCACGCGTGACATGAGTACGCCTGCTCATGTGTTAGTGCTATCGCTGTGAGCAAGGTGCACGTGGTGCTTGTATGTGTGTGTGTGTGTGTGTGTGTGTGTGTGTGTGTGTGTGTGTGTGTGTGCGGGTGCGTGTGCGTGTGCGTGTGTGTGTGTGTGTTTGTTGTTTATGTTTGTCTGTCTCTGTGTTTGGATATGTGTGTGTCGTAGGGAGCCGAGCAGCTGGTAACCAGCTCTTCTTCATGCGCTCGACAACAGATATTGAGTTCTAAAGACGCCACAATCAAGAAGTTATTTTATCTACCTCACAAAACCTACCTGATTCACTCGGTGATGAATCTGTTTGAATAATGAATGACCATCTAATACTGTTGGATAAATCAGGTGTTAATGTAGGTGTTACTTTGATAGTACCATATTTAGCATTTTTCCCAGTTTTAAAGATGCTTTGACAGTAACAGTAGGTCTTCCCTGTTTCCACTGTCATCTCTCGACCACACTCGCAGTCCGACTGTCATTTATCCTGCGTGTGTTTGTAGTGAATGAAATGAGCGACGTTAGCGCTAGGATCCTACAGCTGTGTTTATAACCACAGAAATCAGGTTGGAATAAATCTCTCAGATCCCTGCGACCTCTCTCTCTCTCTCTCTCTCTCTCTCTCTCTCTCTCTCTCTCTCTCTCTCTCTCTCTCTCTCTCTCTCTCTCTCTCTCTTTGGTCTATGTAGAAAGGTTTCTTTCCCCCTCTTTGCACTCCTCCTTTGCTCCATCCTGTGACAAAGTGGGCGCTAGTTTAATTATATGATATTAAATGCTTTGACAC
>NC_082382.1:8841529-8849029 GCF_031168955.1 Gadus macrocephalus | reverse complement strand
GTGTGTGTGTGTGAGGGGGGGGGTGGGGTCATTGAGGGTCTTTGAAGTGTGCAATGCCTGCTTCTGCCCTGGCTTTCCCAGCCACAGCCAGGCAGCCATCTCGATTAAACCGAAACAGATGTTATTCTATTCATCAGCAATGATTGGAGTAATTATAGGATGAGTCAGTTGGCATTTTTTGGGTGTTTTCCTCGTAAAAATCTCCTGCTTGAAGGGAGTTGTATGTTTGTTTATCATCAGAGACAACCTTGTCCACAACAACCTTTTCCTCTTTTGGATTAGTTCGGGATCATGATATTGTACATTTCCAGGCTCCGTCCTCCACAAGGGAAGCAGGCTGGTATGGACGCTTCGGTTCAGTTGACGTAACCGCTAGCTGGCCGCAGGCTTACACTTTCGGCCGCAGAAGATTGGCTCCGTTTGAATCCCAGCCTGACATCACAGCTGACTCTTACTCATTCATCTGTCTGATCACTGTCATTTTCCAAAGAAAACTGGTGAAATATCCCAAAGTAGGCATAACATGTTTCCTGTGATACCTCATTACCTTAAACCTAACCAATGATTAGATGAATCACTCCATCTGTCGGCCTGGGGCTGACATGCTCTGCCCTGTAACTCCCAGAGAGCCGACAGTCCACAGTGAAACTCTCTCTCTGCTCTCCAAACTAGGTGGGCTGTTTGTGTGTTAGTGAGTGCATGTAAACAGGATCTGTTTGTTGCTATAGTGTTTTTGTATGTGTGTGTGTGTGTGTGCATGTGTGTGTGCTTGTGTGCGTGAGTGTGTGTGTGTATGTGTAAAGAGGGTGTGTATGTGTTTATGTTTGTGTGTGTGTGTTTGTGTATGTCGGTGTGTTTGTGTTTGTGTGTGTGTGTGTGTGTGTGTGTGTGTGTGTGTGTGTGTGTGTGTGTTTGTGTATGAAGGGGGTGTGTTTGTGTGAGTGTATGTATTTGGAGGGAGGGAGAGAGAGAGAGAGAGAGAGAGAGAGAGAGAGAGAGAGAGAGAGAGAGAGAGAGAGAGAGAGAGAGAGAGAGAGAGAGAGAGAGAGAGAGAGAGAGAGAGAGAGATGTATGTGTGTGACCCAAGGTAATCAGAATGAGAGCCGTCAGCAGTCGCTGCATTAAAGGCTATTTCCAGATCCGAGGTGTCGCCCAGCTGTTTTTCTGTCAGTGGGACGCGACCCTGTCGTCTTAGAAGACCTGTAGTCCTGAACTAGTGGTTGTGAACTTCAGTAATTACTCCCTAGAAGGCGCTGGTGACAAGCTGTGTGAAGATGCTGTAGCAGAGAGGGTGGGCTGCTACTGTAATCACTGTAACGCACACAGGGAGGGGGGCTGTGTGAAGATGCTGTAGCAGAGAGGGTGGGCAGCTACTGTAATCACTGTGATTACACCCAGGGAGGGGGGCTGTGTGGCGGAAGGCAAGAAGGGAAGTTGGAGGGGATGCAAGAAAAAAAGAAAAGAAAGGTGGAACACAATGAGGTTGTGTGAGGTCAGGGGTGCACTTTACAGCGTGTCAGAGGGCAGCAATCAAAGGGCACAGCATGCGCCCCAGGAAGCACAAGCAGGGGCAGATTCTGCATCGATCGATCGGGTGAATCTTATTGATCAGGGGTTTCAAGCTCACAGCACGTCGTCATTCTCAGCATTTCAGAGCTTGAAGTGCTGAAATGAAATATATTTTTCTTTGTTTCCTAATGAATACCATTAAGCTGCAGTTAAGGGAATTTTTAAGATAAATGTTTTTTTAATTTGTATATATTGGGTTTAATTATTGATTCGGATCAACTCTGGCAGATTCTGTCTGGGTCCTTATTGAAGACTTAGCCATGAGACCTGACCCGAGCCCCATGTGTTGCTTTCAATTACACCACAGACCCCCCGACCCGATCACTCTCTGGGGACGCCTGTGCCTGAGTGTGTGTGTGTGTGTGTGTGTGTGTGTGCGCGTGTACGTGTGTGTGTGTGTGTGTGTGTGTGTGTGTGTGTGTGTGCGTGTGCGTGTGCGCGTGTACGTGTGTGTGTGTGTGTGTGTGTGTGTGTGTGTGTGTGTGCGTGTGCGTGTGTACGTGTGTGTGTGTGTGTGTGTGTGTGTGTGCGTGTGCGCGTGTACGTGTGTGTGTGTGTGTGTGTGTGTGTGTGTGTTGGAGACCAAACAGATGTTTGAAAGATGAGAATATCTTGATGTGCGTCTCTCCTTTCCTCTAGCAGTACTTGCGTGTGGTGTGGGTCTCTATGGAAGCTCACACAGGGTCTGTTCACCACACACACAGCCATGCATGATCTATGCCCCGGTGACTCACTTCATTTCTGACACACAACGGCATGTGAATCATCTGCTTTCATTTGATACAAATCGAACATGAACTCTTTACAGATTTGTGGCTGTCCTTAATTTTAGAAATGATTTGATTTAGAACAATTTCAGCCGTCACTGAACCAAAAGCTGAAACCAGTTCTAATTCACATTCACGCAGCCCTTCATTCGACAGTAAACTGCATTTAGATAACCCCGTCTCTATGGATTCCTAGAATGCCCGTAATCTTCTTCTTCCCCATCTAATCAGAGCCATGTGCTGGGCTTGCAGTGGTCCCGGCCGTAAGCTTTTCAGTAGCTCTGGAAGATAATCCCCCCATGGTATACTGGATTATGGCCGCTCTGCATTGCCATGTGTGAGACACTAATCGTCATTTAGCTTTTGATGTGGTGATGCTCTCGGTGTGACCCTGAAGTAGCTCAGGCCATTGTGTTTGAGGAACGTTGTTTTGTTTGTAGAAACCGTTCAGGCTTTGACTCAAGCACTACGCTGTACGCTGTACCTGCTTCAGTGAATTTGGATGACAAAGGCCTTACAATGAATCCACGTTGGCACACATGTAACCACGGTTCATACATGTACACTTACATGGATGTAGAACTGCCTGTACATGACCTACGGTAGAAGATACACGCACATGCAGCATAATTCCTTTGCCTGGTGCATTCAAATGAGCAGTCATTTGACCGTCTAAGGGTGAGATTGAGATGCCAGGGCTCCCTCCCTCCCTCCCTCCCTCCCTCCCTCCCACCCCCTTCTTCTCTCACCCCGAGGGACTTTTACAACATGGGGAGGCGATGTAATGGCTGCACACATTAAAGGCAAAAAGGAAAGGAAAGAAAGATGGAGTGAAAGAGGGAGGGAAAGGGAGAGAGAGCCGGAGATGGAGAGAGGGAGGGAAAGGGAGAGAGAGGGAGGGAGGAAGAAAGAGACAGCAGACTAACAGGAAGATGAAGGGACGGCTGACTGGGTGCACATTGAAGGTTTTTGCACCCCTGGTTAGACTTCATCCAGGGCAGCAAATGATGAGCCCAGTCATGTGTATAATGTATGTATCTCTGTCAGTCAAATAAATCACACACACACACACACACACACACACACACACACACACACACATGCACGTGCACACCCACCCCAGAGACATTTCGCTGTGCAGACCACGCTGTAACCAGGCCACCAGCCACTGCAGCAGGGCATTGTGGGAAACCCCAGGGAGGTAATGCAGAGAATGTCAACATTGAGGCGTCAGCAAGGGAATGAGCAATATCCTAAGGAAGAAACACACACAAAGACACAAAGTGTGTTTGTGTGGGTTTTGTGTTTGTGTGTGATTGCGAGGGTCTCATTCTGCATCCTGACATGCCCACGGCACCGGTTGTTTTTCACCGTGAGTTGTCCGTGAGTCACAATGTGTTTTTTGACACGTGTCTCTGTGACTGAGTCGTGTTTTGTTGTTGGGATGAATTAGTCGCCTCCAGTTTTGGAAGCTGCTGCGTCTGGCCCACTCATGCCCTGGTCATGAGGACCCTTCTGGAGCGGGGACCGTCTGATTGAGGACATGGGGCCACTGACTCATCCCTCACAACAAGTTAAGCCCGGTGCCATGGAGCCCGCACTGCTCTGACCTTCGTCTTACTCATCCTTAACCTAGACACTCTATACCTCGTATAGGGGCATTCTTGGCTCTATGTGATTAATGTAACCAGGATGTCAAAGACGCAACTTATTGTCTCAGTGCTGACACCCTGCGTGTGTCATAACTTATGATCTTAGCTGTGTGTGTGTGTGTGTGTGTGTGTGTGTGTGTGTGTGTGTGTGTGTGTGTGTGTGTGTGTGTGTGTGTGTGTGTGTGTGTGTGTGTGTGTGTGTGTGTGTGTGTGTGTGTGTGTCACGGTCTGCTCATTCTTCCCTGTGTCCTGTGGACCCGGCGTTTTGCTGTTGTAGCGGACGTTAGTTGAAGGACGTTAGCTAGCGGACGTTAGCTGGCGGACGTTAGCTGGCGGACGTTAGCTGGCGGACGTTAGCTGATAGTGTAAGCGTTGGCAGTGCAGCGAGACAGGATTTCCCGCCTCTGTCTTACAGGCTTCCTCTCCGTCTCAAACGTCTGGGGACCTTTCCTTCTCTTCCCCCTCTCCACCTCTCTGTTGTACAGTCATGCTTTGATACTTTCTTTAGTTTGGTCGTTTCATTCTTTCTTTGCATATTTGTCCCCCCTACTCCGCCCTGCATTCTATCATCTTTCTTTCCATCCCTCCGTCTCTTTTGATTTCATTCACAATCTAAACTGTTGTCCGACATTCTTCATCTCCTGTGTTTTTTACTTTCTGCCATCCTATTATTTTTCAGTTCTTATTTTTTCACTTATAATATTCTTCATGCTCCTCCCTTCATATCACACCATTCACCTCCACTCATGGCAGCTACACAGTCACTAAGAGTAGCACATATAATTTAAGGACATAAAACCTGAAAAAATGTGTTTTATAGGACCCAGAAGGGCGTGGGTGAGTGGGATAAAGACGCCATCTGTTCAGCAGAGCCAGCCCATTTTAGTTCCCATTTTAGGCTTAGAAAGGCGTCACAAAATTAGTCATATTCACAGCAACTTCTCTGTCCTCTCAGTAATTTTCCTCCCCTCCCATAGACTGGAACCTTGTGTAACCCTCCCTCACATCTAATGTACGCCTCAGCGTGCACGTCACTCCCCGTACCTCACATGACGCCTCAGTTTAGGCCCGGGATACTGCCTAATCTGTTTCAAACAGTTTAGAGATGCTATGGCAAATATACACAAATGCAAAGTGCAAGCAACCTCCCCCCCTCTCCTGCTCTCTCGGTCTCTGTCCCTCAGTCTGTCCATTCATCCGTCCCCACTTGGCCCTGGTTCTGTCTGTCTCTGACCGTCACGAAAGGTGTTTTTATGTGCGCAGTGTGGAACAGTGTGTCCCTCTTCAGTGCCCACTGGCGTGAGCCGCGCTCGGGGTGGTGAGCCACTCATAAACACACGTCAACACACATAAACACACGCAGATTTACACACCTTACCCAACGCAACTGTACTTAGTGTCAGCTGCCTGCGGACAGGGCCTGCAGTGTGGTGAATGTGTGTGCTAATATTGATCACTGGCACTCGACGAATTCTCACACACACACACACACACACACACACACACACACACACACACACACACACACACACACACACACACACACACACACACACACACACACACACTAGAATAGCCCTCTCTCTGAAGCTACGCCAGCTATCCCCGCTGAGTTAGACACCCTGCTCAGCACCGCACTCTGTGTTAATGAGCCAGAGAAGTTTGGGAGGGTTGAGAGACTAAGGAGAGACATTCAGAGAGAGAGAGAGAGAGAGAGAGAGAGAGAGAGAGAGAGAGAGAGAGAGAGAGAGAGAGAGAGAGAGAGAGACAGAGAGAGAGAGAGACAGAGAGAGAGACAGAGAGAGAGACATTCAGTTAGAGAGACATTCAGTTAGAGAGAGAGAGACAGAGTGAGAGAGAGACATTCAGTTAGAGAGAGAGATAGTTTAGCAGCAATTTATCCACCTAATTAAAAGCTGGTGCCAGTGAGACGAGCACAGGGGACAATCAGGAGCTGTAGGATGGCGATAACCTGCATTGAGGTCCCCTGCATTACCGGTGTGTGTGTGTGTGTGTGTGTGTGTGTGTGTGTGTGTGTGTGTGTGTGTGTGTGTGTGTGTGTGTGTGTGTGTGTGTGTGTGTGTGTTGTGTGTGTGTGTGTGTGTGTGTGTGTGTGTGTGTGTGTGTTTATGTCCATGCACGCGCGCGTGTGTGTGTGTTAATGTCAGTGTTTATGGCCGGGGACTATGTGTCTGCCGCAGTCTCTGTGAGACTATTGTTTGCCTCTGTTTGGCGTCTCTGTGCTCCACAGACAGGCCCTGTGCACGGCCTCTCTGCCCGCCCTAACCCCTGTCAGGGAGTCATGGTGTGAGCTCTGAGAGCCAGGAGAGATATCAGAGCTAGAAGAGGGTATCAGAGATATAAGGCCCAATCCCATTTCTACCCCTTACCGCTTCCCCTTACCCCTCCCCCTTGTTTTGAAGGGGAAGGGAAGGGGAAGGGGAAGGGTAGAAATGGGATTGGGCCTAAGAGTGATAAGAGTGATAAGAGATATAAGAGTTACACGAGATATCAGAGATATAAGAGTTATCAGAGCTAAAATAGTTGATCTGAGTTCTCAGAGTTATGAGGGATATGAGAGATGGATCGAGCGGCGATCAGCTTCAAACGACCTCAAACCACCTGGCTCCTTCCCCACCCCTGCCGACGCTAGGGCCCCCCTAGCCCTCCTCCAGGGCCCCCCGCCCTGTCAGCACCCCCCCCGCCCGGCCGATGTGGGGCGGTGTGGGCCTGTCGACCCCACATTGAGCCTTTATTACAGACTTGCGGCTGCTGAGAAGTGTGTGTCCCCCAGCACGGCCCACTGCACACAACCAGTGTGTGTGTTTTCTAATGTTTACTGCTGTGCGGCTGCGCTACAAGCGCACACACACACCACACACACACACACACACACACACACACACACACACACACACACACACACACACACACACACAACACAGACACACCGCACACACACACACACACACACACACACACACACACACACCGCACACAGACACACCGCACACACACACTCACACCACACACACACACACACACACACACACACACACACACACACACACACACACACACACACACACACACACACACACACACACACAGACACACCGCACACACACACACACACACACACACACACACACACACACCGCACACAGACACACCGCACACACACACTCACACACACACACACACACACACACACACACACACACACACCACACACACACACACACACACACACACACACACACACCGCACACAGACACACCGCACCACACACAGGTTTTCAGTGTTGCAGGGTTAATGTGACACCGGTTTGACTACTTAAAAAAATGAAAGTTTTGAAGTATGACCGTAGCATTGCGTTTGGAAAGGCAGCAAACAGGACATTACTTGTTCAAACTCCGGATTAGATCTCAACTGATTCATGCAAATGTCAACTGAATCCCGCCATGAGCGCAACAGTCTCTGTCTTGTTTAAACACTAGTCAATAGCCAAC
>NC_082382.1:8832633-8841429 GCF_031168955.1 Gadus macrocephalus | reverse complement strand
AGTGTGTTGAGAGCGTGCCACTGATGTTGTGTTCTGGCTCTCTGCAGGAGGGATGCTGGCCGCTAATGTGGCTAGCATTAGCATGACGGCTAAGCCCAGGGAGCTTGATTTGAGGTCCCCTGCCGCCGGCCAGGACGCCGCCGCTCGGACAATGGCCTCCAGGAAGATCCAGAGCAAGCCCTCCGCTCTGCCCCAGGGGCTGTCCCGCCCCTCGGGGCCTGAGCTGAGGGTGTACCGGCCCGCCTCGGGCTCCATCCCCATCCCCAGCGCCACGCCGGCCAAGCTCCGCAAGCAGCACTCGCTCACCAACCTGGCGGTCCTCACGGACGCCGAGAAGAAGATGCACCTCTACCCGTCCCCCCCTGTGGAGCGATGACATGGGCCGGCCCGGCGCCGGCACCCCCCACCGGGGGCCAGGGCAAGACCGCTGGTCCGCCGGGGGCCGCGAAGGGGCCCCTGTCCCGGACGCTCTCCAAGTCAGAGCAGTCTCTGTTCCAGGGGAAACCAAAGCCCTTCTTATCCCCAGCAGGGACCCCCAGTATAGGCAAGCCCAGTCGCATCCCCGCCCCCGGGAAACCCAGGGGACCCTACGCAGAAGTCAAACCCATCAGCCAGGGGCCGGAGCCTCGTAAGGGCCCCGACCCTTCAGAACCCCCCAACAAGCCTCAGTCCAATGGGACCGGGAGCACCGGGATTAATGCCAAGAAAGCAGGGGAGAAGGGCCGGGCCGAGGGGCCGTCCGCAGGGGAGACGAAGGAGGCGAAGGAGGTGGAGGGGGAGTCCCCCTTCCTGAAGGTGGACCCCGAGCTGGTGGTCACCGTGCTGGGGGACCTGGAGCAGCTGCTCTTCAGCCAAATGCTGGGTGAGTCCCCCCTGAGTACTCTTTATCTGCACGGCGTTACCTTTCAGTCACTATCGACCCAAGGCATGTTCTTGAATCAGCTTGCGTTGACTGTGCTGCAGAGTCTGCGTGTGGACAGTGGAGGGGATTCCTTCGGGGGAAATCGCTCATGCGTCGGTTCACCGAACACACACACACGGCAACGTAAACAGACATGTTAACATGTTTGAATGCATGTTAAGGATAATCTTATTGTGTCTCCTCTCCTCCCCTCTCGTCTCGTCTCCTCTCTCCTGCTCCTCTCCTGTCCTCTCTCCTTCTCCGCTCCTACTCTCTCCTTCTCTTCTCCTTTCCTCTCTCCTTCTCCTCTCCTCTCCACTCATTTCCTCCCTTCTCCTGTCCACTCCTCTCCTCTCCTCTCTCTTCTTCTCTCCTCTCTCCTTCTTCTCTCCTCTCTCCTTCTCCTCTCCTCTCCTCCTCTCTCCTTCTCCTCTCCTCTCCTCTCCTCTCTCCTCTCTCCTCTCCTTTCCCCCCTCTCTCCTTCTCCACTTCTCTCCTCCCCCCCCTCACACACTCATACCATTGCTCCAACTCATGCTCAGCATCAACAATGAATTTTAAATGACCCCGTCTCTGTTGCGGCACAGCATAGATCATACAAGCTTGTGTGTTTCTTCAAGTGCTTCTTACACTATGAGCCTGTGAGTACCAGAGCAGGACGGGAATCATCTCTCCGTTACAGTTACAGTTTTCACAACACTATCTGTCAGAGGATGTGCATCATGTCGTGTGTGTGTGTGTGTGTGTGTGTGTGTGTGGTGTTTTTTAAAGTGTGTCCTTGATTGCAGGGACCTTTTGTGGGGTTTGTTTCTGGTGTGTGTGTTTGTGTGTGCGTATTGTTGTTGATGTATTGCCAGCTGAAGTAAGCAGATCTGGAGGGCTGGCATAGTTTGTGTTGTGTTGATTCATTACATATCTGGAGAGCCTCTGCTCTGACCTACTGCCACACTGAGTAAAATACATGGGGGAACATTAATCTTTAAAATACTGCTGTCTCTCTAGGTATATCTCTCTCTCTCTCTCTCTCTCTCTCTCTCTCTCTCTCTCTCTCTCTCTCTCTCTCTCTCTCTCTCTCTGTCTCTGTCTCTGTCTCTGTCTCTGTCTCTGTCTCTGTCTCTCTCTCTCTCTCTGTCTCTCTCTCTGTCTCTCTCTCTGTCTCTCTCTGTCTCTCTCTCTCTCTCTCTCTCTCTCTCTCTCTCAATCCCCCTCTCCCTCTCTCTCTCTCTCTCTCTCTCTCTCTCCCTCTCTCTCTTCCGCTCGCTCTTCCCTCGTGCTACTCACATGCAGCAGCCGCCATGCAGGATTAATACCATCACAATATGAATGCTAATATCCAGTACTGTACTGCATGTGTGGACCCCATCACCAGAGCCTCCACACTGGTTGCCCTGCGACTCCCACAGAGAGCAGCCATTCGTTAATAAGGGGCGTGGGAGTGGTGGCCGTGGGGAGCGGAATCTCAGTCTGTTAATAAAATGACAGCATATTGTGTCCGGCTCTGGACACAGTGGGCGACATATTGAGACTCCCCCTTATCTTCCACTCCCTCCCCCCATCCTTCACTGCGTCCCCTCCCTCCCCCCCCCCCCATCTATCCTTCCGCCCTATGTCGCCCACCCCCCCACCCCCCCACCAACCTTCATTGATCTTTGGTCCACTGACAGATGGCCACACCCCCCCCCCACACCCCCAACGCACACACATACGCACACACGCACCCACACACACACACATACGCAAAACACACCTCCCTGTAACCGGGGGCAACGTGTCGGGTGGGCTGTATCAGCGGCAGGTAGAGATAGCCCTGGAAGGCTTTGTCATGCACACGCATAAAACACACACAATCTCACGCACCCATGTAGAAACGCACGGCAACACAAACACACTCACAAGCACACATACACACCACACACACACACACACACACGCACGCACGCCACGCACGCACGCACGCACGCACGCACGCACGCACGCACGCACGCACGCACGCACGCACGCACGCACGCACGCACGCACGCACGCACGCACGCACGCACGCACGCACACACACACACACACACACACACACACACACACACACACACACACACACACACACACACACACACACACACACACACACACACACACACACACACACACACACACAGTATACATAATGCCAGGCACTCCCAAGAATCACATGGGTGCACAAAAGCAATGATGCATTGAAGGGAGATGTACAAAGTGTGTGAACTTTGAGCAAATCACCATAGTGACTGTAGATCTGTGAGTCATCAGCATCAATCTCAAAGCTCTCTGTCTCTCTCTCTTCCTCTCGCCCTCTCTCCTGTGTCTCTCTCTATCTTTATTTCTGATCTGTTATGCTTTCCATCCATTACTGGCTGGCATGAGATGGTATCAAAACATTTGTGTTTTCGTGGAAGGTAGAGGAAACACATTGCTATATCAACACCAGCTCCGCCCATTCTTATCGCCTGTCCTCCTCCTACATAGTCTCCTATCTCCTCCCTTCTATATCATCCTCTATCTCTGCACCTCTTCTTTCCTCTATCCTCTGTCCTTACTCCTATCTCTCCTCTAGCCTTCCTTTATCGCTCCTCTCTTCTGACTCCTCCCTTCATCTCTCCTCCGTCTTTCATTCATCTCTCCTCCCCTCTCTCCATCCTCCATCTCTCCTCTCTCCTCTCTCCTTCCTCCTCTGTTGTTCACAGCCTGTCCCCTGCTCATGTGGCCTCAAACACAGCTTGGGCGACCTTGCCGTGTGGGTGTGACTTTGCTTGCATATGTGTGATATTGCTATTGTTAGTGTACGTGTGTGTGACCTTGTACTGCCAGCCTCCTGGGCGAAGGTAGAGGAGCAGGGAGGCTAGAAGAAAGACTCCTGATCCTTATCCCATATTTATGGATGCATGAGCGTGTCAGAGGCGGCGCAAAGCAAACAATAGTGTGTGGATATGTCTGGTGTGTGTTTCTGTGTGTCTGTGTCTGTGTGTGCGTCTGTGTGTCTGTGTCTGTGTGTCTGTGTCTGTGTGTCTGTCTGAGTTTTTGTCTGTGTGTCTGTGTCAGTGTGTCTGTCTGTATGTCTGTCTGTGTGTGTCTGTCTGTCTGTCTGTGCATCTGTGTGGCTGTCTGTCTGTCTGTCTGTCTGTGTATTCATGTGCCTATCAGGTAGAGGTTAATTGTGACTTGCCCTGTAGCCGGCAGCTGTACTCATCCCTGATCATATCTGCTGCTCATCTATTTCCGATGGGACGGGCAGCTAATTGGTTTCTGTGCGCTCCGTCATAGGAGGATAGATTGTGGACGTCTCAAGGATCCGTACCCAGCATGCACCTCTTTCCTCCCTACACGCCCCCTCCACGACTGCAGGAGGCCAAGAAAACTCCAGAAATGTCACGTTCACTGTAGATCCGTGCAGAGTGTACCGCATCCAGAAATCAAAAGCGACATTTCCTTCCCCGAGCCCTGACGTCTGTGGCTATGGGTTCTTAGCCCACATCTTAGAATGTGTTAGCCCAGTGAGCTGCAGGGAGCGGACCCCGTGACTGTGTGCGCTACGACTCAGCATCACAGGCTGTGACGCTGTGTCCCTCGGAGGTGACCCTACAGTGGGGGGGGGGCTGGCAGAACGGCCGCCGCCCCAGTGGGCCGGGCGCCGTCTGGACGCATCACAGTGACGCTCGTCTTCAGAGTGAGAGAACGACCAGTAGCCGCAGAACCACGCCCTGGATACGGTGCATCTGAAGGATCCTGTATTGTGTCACGTGTGCATGACCTAGATGTATTTAGTCGTTCTATGATTCTTCTGTTCACAATTGTTAGTTATTCTAACTCTGTTTTTAGTCTGGCAAAATGTACAGATTGTTAAAAGTAGATTGAAGAGAGATAGATTGTAAAGAAACCGAAATGAAGACATCACGCACTGTTCTTAGAAAATGTGTCAAAGCAACCTTGGGATGCAGATTGCTATTATAGAGCTTGATAGCAATAGAGTTAGCAGTGCACTGGTCAGATGTTAGTTAATGTGCTTATAAAGCCTGGGCTGAATTGGCTGACAGGACAATCGAAAGCAATCACCTCAGAAGTCTGTGATGACACCGCTGTGTCTGCACGCTTAATGAGCGGTGCACACGTGTGTTTATGGTGTGTGTGCGTGTGTGTGTGTGTGCGCCTGTGTGTGTGCATGTGTGTGTGTGTGATTGTTTGTATGTGTGTTTGTGTGTATATGTGTGTGTGTGTGTGTGTGTGAGTGTTTGCATGTGTGTGTTTGTGTGCGCGTGTGTGTGCGCATTTGCGTGTGTGTTAAGTTTACGTGTGCATGTGTGTGTGGGTACTGAGTGTGCGCGCGTGTCAGTGCGGTTCCAAGCAGCCTTTAATGGTGGACTTACCCAGCAGGGAGCCAGTCCATTTAAAGAGGATCGAGCTCAGGATCAGATCTACATAAAGATAATGAGAAGAGGCCCCGCCCCCGCCCCCCTAATCAGCGATCCATCACCCTGATGGAACTCTGAGAAGACGCTGAAAAGACCAGCCAGAAGAAGGCCCTCCTCCCTCACTAAGCCCTGCTGGACAGCTGTGGGGAAAGGAGACTTAGAAAGGTGAAAGTTAAGAGGACTTAACGGGAATAATGCTCGTGAGAAGGACAGTGTGACCAGGAACCATTCCAGGAGGTAGCACCATGTACGTATGGATACATACATTTTTTTTAGAATTATATATATTAATATACACACATATATACATATATTTGGATATATGCACATAGAGTAAATACCTTGAATGAGTTTTCCCACCCCACCCTAAAAGAACATAGCTTTTGTCCAATGAACCGTGTTGCAGCTTAAAATTCCCAACGTCATGGGACCAGATAACGCTCTAATGACATGCTCAAAACTCACATTTATATATCTGATGTACATTTCTATCAGTCTGTTTTCTATTTTTGTGGTGTTGCACCGCACCTGAATAACACAGGGAAGTCATGCTCGCTAGTCTACCAGAGCTACGCTAGCTAAGCTAACAATCTAGCTACCAACAACTATAGTGGAACTACTGGGAGCTTTTGAAGCTCGTTTGCCCGCGAGGGTCGTTGTTACGAGGGCAATCAAGGCTTCAGTGGCCTTCCGCCATCGTTGGGCCAAATCACTCACTGCTGTTGCTCTTATCTGGAGTTCACCTATGTGTATTATTGCAGCAGAGACCAACAACACGCCACTCCACATATTTCTGAATAAATGATTGAGTGTATAAAGTGTACATACCATGAACAGAGACAAGATGTTGTTAATTTGCCAGCAAGTATTTGACACTGCTCTGATACAATGGGGTTGGGCATTGTCAGATTGACAGTACCCTAGCCCAATGGCTTGAGGCAGGCACCAGGGCGGACCAATCATTTTTCAACCCTTGCCACCCCTTAAGATACCCCTCTGGGTGTGATACATACACACGCATGCGCAGGCACGCACACACATACGCACACATAAAGACAGACAAGATGTCCTAAGGCTTTAGTCAACTCAATGTCCAACTATTGCTCAGTTCCACCATCAATATGGTTCTTTGTGAGTCTATACTACTGCACCGGCAATGTAATAAATACAAGTCATGCTGTGGAGTCATGTTTTGTGTCTGTATTTTTACTGCTCGTGAATAGACATGGTGGGGGTGCGGCAACGTATGGAACAAACACACGGGTTTTGGGTGGAGCGTTGGCGAGGGCACATATACAGAAGCTGGTTATTGCTTTCTGCCGACAACCCCCTCAGATAGAGGGAGAGAGGGAGAGAGGGAGAGAGAGGGAGAGAGGGAGAGAGAGGGAGAGAGAGAGAGAGGGAGAGAGGAAGAGAGGGAGAGAGGGAGAGAGGGAGAGAGGGAGAGAGGGAGAGAGAGAGAGAGAGGGAGAGAGAGAGAGAGAGAGAGAGAGAGAGAGAGAGAGAGAGAGAGAGAGAGAGAGAGAGAGAGAGAGAGAGAGAGAGTCAAAGATGGTCCAGAGTCTGGTATCAAACCAAGCACACACACACCGCTTTCAAGAGTGACAGCACTGCGCTACATCAAATATTAGCAAAAGACTATGGCCAAGATAAAGAATCAGCACATATATACCACTGTGTGTGTGTGTGTGTGCAGCAGTGCAGTGCAGTGCATGAGATTTACACAGAACACTGACACAACATCCGCCGCATCCTCATGGTAATAACACCGCAGACGTGCCCTGGTGACGATCCTCTCTGTGTATGATGCCTCGAGAAGCGGTGGTGTTCTCCATGTACTGAACCCACAGAGCCAGCCCACTGCCACGCTGAGTGCTGAGCGGCTAATGGGAGGGGCGTGGCGGCGGTCCGAGAGGTCCTCCACACGCTGCAGCGAGGCTGTCGGGCTCTGCGGTTCCTACAGCCTGCAGATGTTCACGGGCTCAGTAGTCAGAGGAGTCACAATCATTATCATACTCCACGAATGCAGGGACTATTCTGAAAGACGAAAGTATCCCCTTTAATCCCTGTAGCTTCATTCTCGCTCCCTCTCTCTCTCTGCCTCTCTCTGACTCTCTTCATCTCTGATGCTTTCACACTTTTACTCTGGATCTCTCACTCTTCCTCGCGCTCTGTTTCCCTGGCTCTCTCGCTCTTCCTCGCACTCTGTTTCTCTGGCTCCCTCGCTCCTCCTCACTCTCCCTGGCTCTCTCAGATCTGAAGGGACGTGATGAATGGTTTGGCGTAGGTATGTCAGAATAAGACGAATAAAGGATATTTCTGGGCCACATGCTTTTTTAGGAGTACAGTTGCTTTTAGTTGTTCTATAGAGGGAGAGGGAACAGATACAAATGTGTGTTGTGCCTTTGTGTGTGTGTGTGTGTGTGTGCGTGTGTGTGCGTGTAAAGAGCATTGTGGTCTGTCTCTTTGGAGCAAACACAGGAGCCTCTGCATTATGGCTGTCTGCTTCCTGCCCTCCGCTGAAATCCTATTACTGCTTCCTGTGCTTGTCTCTCATTAGCTTTACACAGCAAACACACACATGCAGCCTCATGGACACATGCATGGGTGCATGCACCATACCGTACACATGCTATACTAAGAACGTACAGGCCACTTCCTTTAAGACACCTCTTCTCTTGCTTGTTTGTTTGATTCTATATGCACAGTCCTAACTGATGTTATTATTCGATAATGCAAGTATGATGCATCTGACACATTACTGCTTTTATATCTTGTTTCCATTAAAACAATATCAATGAATACTTTGTCTGACGAAAGTAGCACATTGGTTTAAAAGGGCAAGGCCCTGGAGTTAAGATAAGACCCTGGGCACATCTGATAGTCTTGTGATGGTGGTGTGATTAACGCAGTGATAAGGCCTATGGCCACATATCCAAATAATTTATTTCATGACCCTGTGGACACACACACATAAGCTAACGTGACTGTCATGACCCTGTCCACCATGTCTCTTTTGAAGCAAGTCCCTCATGGCACTTCAAGATAGATAAAAAACACCACAATGATTTATCAATGTAGTTCATCATTGAAAACATTCCAGAATTACATTTGCATGAACGCAATAGAATTCCCCCAAAGAGTTCACATGCATCTGTTGAACTTGTGTGAGTGAACTTCCGGTACTTCTATTCATGCTTTTTATTCATATTTGCAAATTCTGCATCTGAACCCAATATAGATAGTTATTGTCAATTTCACAATATAAACACACTATGTACCATCCACACTGTACACCCACACACTGTGTGTGTGGGTGTGTTTGTGTGTGTGTGTGTGTGTGTGTGTGTGTGTGTGTGTGTGTGTGTGTGTGTGTGTGTGTGTGTGTGTGTGTGTGTGTGTGTGTGTGTGTGTGTGTGTGTTTGGGGTACAGCCACAAGCTGCAGCTGTGTTTAA
>NC_082382.1:8817633-8825133 GCF_031168955.1 Gadus macrocephalus | reverse complement strand
ATTAAATCCAGCATTAAAGGTTCATTTAAGAAGGTTCTCACCAGTCATTTGTCGCCTGGTCGCGATGTCAAGTTTTCTTTTTTAAAGTAGTTCACTAGCGTGCAATAATTTGCACGGAATTCTGAGAATTTAGTCAGCATTCAGATTTTTCAGCATTCAGAAATCTGAATTAAAGCACTACTACTAGCGAACTACTTTCAGCTTGACTGGAGAGAACTTCCTTAAATTAACCTTTAATGCTAGATTTCCATGAACGCTTTTGTGTGAATTAGTTTGGTTCTCTTTCATGGAAGCCGGAAGTGGGAGATTCCTGGGGCTTGCCCCATGAATTCAACCCATGCACACGCTCACACGCCACACTTCGTATTTCTCACGCAGAGAAATTACCAGGATAGCGCCCACCAATTTGGGCCGCTATTTTACAGTGTTACAGGTAGGAATCAAATGGGTTTCCCGTACGTAGGGTAACCAGACGTCCTCTTTTGCCCGGACATGCCCTCTTTTTGAGACACTTTTAAAAAATGTTTTGCGGAATTTAAAAATCGTCCAGGATTATATTAAAGCCTCATACATGTTCACATTGAATTTGCGTTGCGTTTCTCTGGGTCGTTCACAAACTAGTTAGGCTACGCCCTCCCCTACTCAGTTCTGTTTGCTTTGCATTGGTGGAAGTGAGTAGGGGGAGTGGTTAAGTAGAGCCTTCAGAATGGACGGTTTGACTTACTCAGTTACCGTCGTGTTTTGTATTTATTTTTTTACCATTGGTTTTATAGGGACGAACATTAACAAATTTCTCCTACAGGGGATTGATAAAGTTCTATCTAGACTATTGAACAGAAAGAAACACTTGGTCATACTTTACACACTTTAACACTGCATTGGCCTAATGCCACAGATATATTTTCAGCATTGGACTGAATGCCACATAAATATATAATTATGTTTTTGCACGTTTGCAACGTTTAAAAGTTCAGGGTATAAAGTTCAAGCATATGCCTCTACTCGTATTGCTTAAGCCAATAGCCTTTTGAGGATGTGTTTTTTCTGAATATTAGTGTTAAGGGCCAATAATGCTTACTATCATACGTTAGTTACCAGGTCTGTGGACACATAGTCACATGTAAATAACATGTTATGATGGTGTAGCCATGCATGTTGTTTTATTAACGTTTTCAACTCAGTTCCTTGGTAGAACCTACTTACAGTAAAATGTGCATGAAAAACACTTTTTGTTATCTATTGTTACTATTATATTGTTTAAAATTTACGCATATATTAAAAATATATATAGCGTATAAAAAGTGGCTGGTAAAAAAGATGAGTGGCTGGTAGAATTTTTAATCTAACTGCCACAGTGGCTGGTGGGCAAAAAATTTAATTTCCATCCCTGGCGCACACACACATACATACACACACACACACACACTCATCAAGAAACACGCACAGACACACACACACACTCAAACACACACACACACACACACCTGCACAAGCACTTATACACACACACACACACCCACACACACACACATTTGCACAAACAGGCACACAGACAAACACACACACACACTCGCACACAAACACACACACACACACACACATCAAGACACACGCACAGACACACACAAACACACACACACACCTGCACAAGCACATATACACACTCACTCACACACACGCACACATACACAAACTAAAACAAACACACACACACACACACACGCAAATCACACACAAATACACACACATACACACACACACACAAATGTATGTAAACACACAATTGTAGCAACGCACACATCCATCCCAGATACTATAATGTATTCCAAATCACAGAAGGACTTTGAATGGGAGAAGAGGAGGAGAGGAGAGCTGAGAGGAGATGAGAGGAAGAGCAGAGAGGAAAAGAGTAGACGACAAGTCAAGGGAGAAATGTTGGACATGGATTGATGTGTATGGACAGTGTTATCAGTGTGTGCTGGTGTTGGTGGGAACTAGCGGGTGGGTTTTCAGATCGATCTAAGCATTCCTCCTATACCAGCGGCGCCTCACAGTGGTTCTCTCCTTCTCCTTCTATGCTGCTCCTGTTGAACCTACCCAGGATTACCACAAAGCCCACTTCAAAGTAAACCCTTCAAAAGCACACACAAGGAAACAGAGACACCCACACACACACACACACACACACACACACACACACACACACACACACACACACACACACACACACACACACACACACGCACACACACACACACACACACACACACACACACACACACACACGCACACACACACACGCACACATACATAGAAATAGTGAGGCATTGAGTTAAATATGACTACCATAACATTATGATTTGTGTATAAGTAATCCTTATTTTTAGAGATTAGGACTCAGTAATGTATCTCAATTTAAACTTGTGGAGAAAAAACTCTCCTTAACTTTCACCACTCATCCTGTGGTTTGCTATGGGATGACAGCTCTCAATGCATCATCAGAGTTTGTCCTTGAGAAGCACCTCAGTCTCTCTCTCCCTCTCTCTGTCTCCACACGTCCTTCCGAGGTACAGGACTCTGACTCCATGAGCAGATGTTTCCCTGCTGGAATACACTCCTTTACCATTAAAACACACGACTGTCGGTACTGTATTAACCTTGACACACTCGACCCAAACACACACACACACACACACACACACACACATAGACACACACACACACACACACACACACACACACACACACACACACACACACATAGACACACACACGCACACACACACACACACACACACACACACACACACACACACACACACACACACACACACACACACACACACACACACACACACACACACACACACACTCATACTCTGAACGCTGTGGCCGACGAGCTGTTTATGGAGGTTTCCTGTTTAAACAAGACGTCACGTTTCCTATGATAAACAAGGTGTTTACCGCCATGGAGGTTTTCATGAATCAAAATGGAAGAGAACCCTCTGTGTGAATATATTGCTCCAAGAATGGTTATATTTGAATAAGAGGAATGCAGGCCAGCATTAGATCGCTGCATTCTAACCAGTGTGTCTGAGGTAATGACTTATTTTATTTACCCTGGCCTTTATTCAAGGATGTGGTGTAGATGAAGCAGTAAGACAGAGTCGTTTCCAGTGAAATAATAAATAAAACGAAGGAAGCATTCATGATCAGCGATTGCCAGACCTAATATCTTAACAACCGCAAAGGCTCGAGGCCTCCATCTTCCAGAAGTGTTGGATAGACACATCCTGACAATGCTGCTCACCTTTGGGGGCTTGGGGGGAGAGATTAAGAATTACAGCCCATTTTGCTGACAGGAGAACCACTAATGTATGCGTACTGTCCATGCGCACACATGCGTTTCACACGCACGCCAACACACACACAAACACCTGGAATGGAAGTAATCCCTAATCCCTCTTAGTACTGGAGCGTCTCGTGGCCTCCTGATAATGGAAGGAGGAGGCAGGGATTCATGCAGGAAGTGAACTGCTGCGGAAGAGAGGAAGAGACAGATGGAGCCGTCACAGAGCTACCTCCAAAAGGAGCTCAGAGGCTGGGGGACGGTGGGATGAGTGATGAATGTCATTAACGTGTTGCTGTCTCTCTATCTCTCTCTCTCTGTATCTCTCTACCTCTCTCTCTCTCTGTATCTCTACCACTCTCTTTCGTTATCTCTCCCTTTCACTCTCTCTCTATATTCCCCCCGTTTCTCTCTACCTCTCTCTCTCTCTATATATATAAATTTCTCTTTCTGTATCTCTACCACTCTCTGTTGTCATCGTTCCCTTCCTCAATCTCTCTCTATACTCTCTCTCTCTGTTTCTCTCTACCTCTTTCTATCTCTCTCTCCCTCTCTCTCTGTTTCTCTGTTTCTCTCTCTCTCTCTCTCTCTCTCTCTCTCTCTCTCTCTGTTTCTCTCTCTCTCTCTGTCTCTCTGTTTCTCTCTACCTCTCTCTCTCTGTATCTCTCTACCTCTCTCTCTCTCTCTCTCTCTCTCTCTCTCTCTCTCTCTGTTTCTCTCTCCCTCTCTCTCTCTGTATCTCTGCCTCTCTCTCTCTCTCTGTCTCTCTGTTTCTCTCTCTCTCTGTCTCTCTGTTTCTCTCTACCTCTCTCTCTCTGTTTCTCACTCTCTCTCTCTCTCTCTCTCTCTCTCTCTCTCTCTCTCTCTCTCTCTCTCTCTCTCTCTTCCCCCAGCTGCCTCGACGTGGGCACCTGCTACGACAGCGACGAGGCCGCCGCCTTCTCCGTGTCCAGCCTGTCCAACCGCTCCTCGCCGTTGTCATGGCGACAGGGCCAGGCCAGCCCCCGGCTGCAGGCGGGCGACGCCCCCTCGGCCGACCACGCCCGCTCCCACAGCCCCATCCGCATCGGCCACACCTCCCGCATCCAGCTGATCGAGGAGCTGGACGCGGACCCCTCCTACCTGAAGGGCGGGGGCTACCTCAGTGACAGCGACCTCGGCCAGAAGAAGGCGCCGCAGGACGGCGACGACATGGACGACATGGACGACATGGACGACATGGACGAGCTGGGCAACGGGTGAGTCCTTCCCCTCGCTCCAGAACAAACCCGGGACCTTTATCCCGCCACTTTGCCTCACACACACCCCAGTCCACCACCACCCCCCCCAGACACACACTCTACCCCCCCAGCCCACCACCACCACCCCCCAGACACACACTCTACCCCCCCAGTCCACCACCACCACCCCCCAGACACACACTCTACCCCCCCAGCCCACCACCACCACCCCCCAGACACACACTCTACCCCCCCAGCCCACCACCACCACCCCCCAGACACACAATCTACCCCCCCAGCCCACCACCACCACCCCTCAGTCCACCACCCAGTCTAGCGAGACTGCATGTGCAGCTCTGTGCCTTCTGCTAGCGCTGGCATGCCCCCCCCCCCCCCCCCCCCTCCCCCCACCTCCAAATAGTTAGTGTGCAGATGTATGTCACAGCAAAGCCAGTTTCTCTCCTTCCCTCCCCTCTGACTGAAACTGTGTAGCAAGAAAAGAATCCCAAAAAGGGGAAATCGATGCTTTATGCAATCATTGCTCCCTGTATGACTACACAACGTGAGTACACAACCGTTACTTTGGAACAGAAACAACAGTGTATCTGCTCCCTGGCTGGGAACAGGAAGGACTCGTTGTTACAAGGGGCGGTCTGTTGTCTGTGAACAGCAAACAACAGTGCCTTTATTGGGAAGTGAGGTATCTGTGTGCGTGTGTGTGTGCGTGTGTGTGTGTGTGTGTGTGTGTGTGTGTATGTGTGTGTGTGCGTGTGTGTGTGTGTGTGTGTGTGTGTGTGTGTGTGTGTGTGTGTGTGTGTGTGTGTGTGTGTGTGTGTGTGTGTGTGTGTGTGTGTGCGCGCGCGTGTGTGTGTAGTGCGTGCACGTGATTCCTGATGCACAGATTGCCAAAGATTACGCATTGTGTAAAGAGGAGATTGTGTTTGTGGAAGGGGATCCGGACCACCAAAGACCACTTGGCAGTGGTTAAACGGGTTTATCACATGGTTATCATCACTAGTCACTGGTTTATCCCGTGGTTTTATCCTGTTTTATCCCGTGGTTTTATCCTGTTTTATCCTGTTTTATCCTGTGTTATCATCACTAGCCACTGGTTCATCCTGTGGTTATCATTACTAGTCACTGGTTTATCCCCCCATGGTTATCATCACTAATAAGTAGTTTAACCTGTGGTTATCATCAATAGTCACTGGTTTAACCTGTGGTTATCATCACAGGTCACTGGTTTATCACGTGTTATCATCATTAGTCACTGGTTTAACCTGTGGTTATTATCCCTAGTCACTGTTTTATCGTGTGGTTGTCATCACCAGACACTGGTTCTGGTTAGTGTAGTGACCTGAAGGGTGAAGGGAGGAGGGTTCTTGAGGCTGTGGTTGTTGTGTCACTGCTGTGACGCGTTGTGTGATGATGTCGGGACTCAAGGGCCATAGACACAGGAGGCTCTTGGTTAAGGATTGAATGAGGAATGATCCTGGAGAAGATGATTGTTTCTTTTTGCCTGATACTATTGGGAGGATTCGAGAGAGATTTTCTCACAACCTGCTACTTATCATGAACATAGTTTACGTATAATGTGTTTTTATAAAGTGGGCTCATTGTACCATGTATGTGTGTGTTTTTGTTTGTTTATTTGAATGTGTCCTTGTATAACCTCCATAAAGACACAGAAAAACGTTGCTGGCATAGGTTATGACATCTCCATGGTTACCGGCATGCACTGCCAGTTGGAAATCAATTGCGAATGCGCCGGGATCCCTGTTGTGCTGCTGTCTGGGCCTGGTCCCGCTGTGTCTCTGGTCCTGCTGTGTCTCTGGTCCCGCTGTGTCTCTGGTCCCGCTGTGTCTCTGGTCCTGTTCTGTCTCTGGTCCCGCTGTGTCTCTGGTCCTGTTCTGTCTCTGGTCCCGCTGTGTCTCTGGTCCCGCTGTGTCTCTGGTCCCGCTGTGTCTCTGGTCCCGCTGTGTCTCTGGTCCTGGTGTGTCTCTGGTCCTGCTGTGTCTCTGGTCCTGGTTCTGCTGTGTCTCTGGTTCTGGTCCTGCTGTGCCTCTGGTCCTGGTTCTGCTGTGTCTCTGGTCCTGGTTCTGCTGTGTCTCTGGTTCTGGTCCTGCTGTGTCTCTGGTTCTGGTCCTGCTGTGTCTCTGGTTCTGGTCCTGCTGTGTCTCTGGTCCTGCTGTGTCTCTGGTCCTGCTGTGTCTCTGGTTCTGGTCCTGCTGTGTCTCTGGTCCTGGTTCTGCTGTGTCTCTGGTTCTGGTCCTGCTGTGTCTCTGGTTCTGGTCCTGCTGTGTCTCTGGTCCTGCTGTGTCTCTGGTCCTGCTGTGTCTCTGGTCCTGCTGTGTCTCTCGTTCTGCTGTGTCTGTTTCTGGTTCTGCTGTGTCTCTGGTCCTGGTTCTGCTGTGTCTCTGGTTCTGGCCCTGCTGGGTCTCTGGTTCTGCTGGGTCTCTGGTTCTGCTGTGTCTCTGGTTCTGGTTCTGCTGTGTCTCTGGACCTGGTGGCCTCCAGTGGGTGGTGTGCAGTGTTGGGGAGTAACGGAATACATGTAGCCTACCGGCGTTACGTATTCAGAATACAAATTATTGCCAACTGTATTCCTTTACAGTTACAATTTAAATAGTTGGTGTTTAGAATATACATTGTTGAAATCAATGGATTACATGACGATAACTCTGTTTCAGCAGTTTATTCGTGCTTTCACACCAACAGCATTTAGTGCGCACTAAACGAGTTTGGTCCCCTTGGTTCGGTATGTTTGCGTTGGTATGAATGCAACCAGCTCACTTCGATGTTAACCAAATCAGCCGACCGAGACCTCCCTGAACAGCTGGTCTCGATTCGCTTCCAAACGAACCCTGGTACGGTTCGCTTGAGATGTGAAAGCGAACGCACCTCGTCCGATCCAGTTCTACAAAGCATATG
>NC_082382.1:8795133-8807633 GCF_031168955.1 Gadus macrocephalus | reverse complement strand
ACACACACACACACACACACACACACTGGAAACACACTTAGTGTTTCCAGTGTGTGCAAATGCAGGGGAGGGAAGTTTCCTGACATACAATACAAACAAATGGATGAAAAGCGAAAAGGCCGTCAGACTGAGGTTGTGTTGGTCTGGATGGAGTGGATAAACAACATGCAGGGAGAGCAGAAAGAGGGGGGGGGGGCTGTCTGGACATGAGTCACTGGTCAGTCTGAAGCTGACCAGACTCAGTGAGGGGCCAACTATCTGGGGGCCGACTATCTGACCAGGGGCCAACCATCTGATCCAAGAACTTGGATGAGTGTGGACTTGAATAAAAGCAACGTTGCCCTCTGACTTACACAGGATTTTGTGAGTAATTGTGTGTGTGTGTGTGTGTGTGTGTGTGTGTGTGTGTGTGTGTGTGTGTGTGTGTGTGTGTGTGTGTGTTGTATGTGTTATGTGTGTGTGTGTGCGCCTGCTTGCCCGTCAAAACACTTTCTTTTTATTTAGTAACTCTGGGCAACAGTGGTGGCAGCAGCTCTATGCACCTGCAAATCATCGCCAAGGTGTCAATCAGGCCAATACACACACACACGCACACACACACACACACACAAACACACCCACACATACACACACACACGCGCGCGCGCACGTGCACACACTCAGAAACAGTGGTTCCACCTGGGTGTTTTGCATGGTACGGTTGAGCAACAGCCTGAAGAATCCTCTCTTTGTTCCTTCTTCACTTGAGAAGTGAGTGTTAAGACCCCTTCCTGTCCCCCCCTCTCTCTCTCTCTCTCTCTCTCTCTCTCTCTCTCTCTCTCTCTCTCCATTATTTCTCTTTCACCCACTCTCTCTCCTCGTTCATCTATGTCACCCTGTGTTACTCTCTTTTTCTCTCCTTGTCGCACCTCTCTGTCTCTATCTCTCTCTCTCTTTGTCTCTCTTTTTTAAAGACATATTCAACAATTCATTTCTGAAACTGCTGGTCACACTGCTCTCCACCTAAGCATCTCTACTGCAGGCTTCTCTCTCCCTCCTTGCTCTCGCTCTCCCTCTCTTTATCTCTCTACTCTCCCCCTTCTCTTTCCCTTTCTATCTCTCTCTCTCACTGGCTCTCTCCCTGTATGCATGAATGTATGGTGGCCACAGCAGACACAGACAGAGCTGTTCACTAGGCCAGGCACTTTGTGTTGAGCAGGACTAAATGGTGTGCAGAGCTCTGAGATGGTGGACACTTGATACTCACTCTTCTCCACTGCCTCCCTGTTAGCCAACACACACTCGTTTACTAAAGAAACACCAGGAGCGTTGAGTAAGTGAAATAATAACCCAGCAATTACAGCCACAGGGCCGGCGAGGTTGACCATTTACACCCTACCCTGTTATCGTCAATGTGTAAGACCGTTCAATAGTATGTGTTTAACTAATCAACAACATGTAGTATATATATATGTATATATATATATATATATATATATATATATATATATTTTTTTTTTATTATATATATATATATATATTTTATATATATATATATATATATATATATAGGCCAATAGTCTAACACTATTGTTTAAAAATAAATGGAATATACCCCGCTCTGGCGATTAAAAATAAGATATTGAAATTGATAATGTACTTGACGTCTCCTAATCAAATGGGATGAGCGTTGTTCTGGGGGTCGGCGCAGCTGGTTCCGATCAGTGACCGGGGAGCCGAGGAGGAGGAGGAGGAGGAGGAGGAGGAGGAATTTGGGGGTGTTGCCCTTTTTTTTAATGCTTCCATGCTTCTCTCCTAGTGTACTCCCCTCCCGCAGCCCCTCCCTCCCGCTCTGTGAAGTGTTTGAGAGTGGAGGAGGCACTGCGGGAGTGTGTCAGTTCCGCTGCTGACTCGTACAGGCGGTTCCCCCGCGTTACCCGGCGGAGGAAAGCACCCGGTGGTGGATTCTTTCGGGCAGCGCCGTAACGTTTTAGCTGAAGCAGTACCCGCAGCAGCAGTAGTAGTAGGATTAGTAGTATGCCCGAGTAGAACAAAGCGGCGTGAAACGGACGTAAACACCATGAGCGGCCGAGTGCTGAACGGCAAAATGCTGCAGCTGCCGGCGTCGCAGCGCACCGGGAGGACCATGCACTTTGTGTCAAGGTAAACCGGCCACACGGGAGGATGCACGGTTTATGGACGCATCGGGAGCGTTTCATTGATCTGAGTTAGCATGACACACAGCTCAGCGTTGTTACGGTTTTAACTTGAAGCGTAGACTGTGCGTAAAATGTAGCAAAGCAGCGTGTCTCAATGATGAATATATATATTAAAAACACCGCAGTTGTCTGGTGACATTGTTCACTTTGCAAGGGACTTCCTTTGATATAATTAGATGTTGAATGGATGTCCATGCGGATGTATGGGAGATGGACGTTACAGTCGCTATTGTCCTGAATGCGCAGAGCCACGTTGAGGCGGCACTTGCAGTGATGCATGGATGAGATGGAGCCGGCGGATCACCGGCATTGTTGTTAAAATGAGGAGGACATGATACAGAGGAGATCCAGTTCGAGCTCATTAAATACACGGACTGATGAGTGACGATTCTAATAGTTAAGCCAATGAATGTTCACACACGCGTACACCAACACTTTCCTCCTTGAGCTGAAGCATTTTATATGGTCGACTGACGTCTCCATTGTCTTCGGCAATCGCAACAGTGACAACTGTTGGCTGATGTCCGGTGGGCTTTGAGCGGCAGGTATGCGATGGGCGTGTGCGCATTGATCCGCTGCGGGGAGCTGTCGCGTCCGCGTCCTCGTGCGCGTGACCTACATTGTGAACGTCTTTCCTCCCGTTCGTCTGCAGCGATTGGATGAAAAGAGCAAGCCTTCTCCGTTTGCATTCACCGACGCCGCGTAGGCGAAGCGTCGTTTAAGATAACGTGTAAAAATACCTTGCAGTTACAACCCAAGGCTCCCTGGGAACGCGGAGGCTAATATGCAATTATAGTCGTTCTCACATGCACACCACGCCGCATTTGCATTTTCCAACAGCACACAGAAAGGATGAGGTGCATTTAAATCTGACGTACACACACACACACACACACACACACACACACACACACACACACACACACACACACACACACACACACACACACACACACACACACACACACTGTCATTCATATGGGTTACTAAGTGCCGGTTGGTGGGGGTTGCTCCAACTCTTTTGGAGAGCTGACCTGCACCACCTATCGACCCTTTATGTAAACCCATTAGAGCAGAGGAGCCAGATCAGGCCATTATTCTCTCCCTCTCTATCTGTCTGTGTCTCTCGCTCTTTCTCTCCATGCCACACACACACACACACACACACACACACACACACACACACACACACACACACACACACACACACACACACACACACACACACACACACACACACACACACACACACACACACACACACACACACATTGACATACACATACACACAAATCGTTTCAACTTCAGGCCTTGGGCTGCTTGGCAACATAGGGTTGTGTTGCTGTATGTTAGTGTTGGAAATGCTTACCGTTTTCTGTCAAAATAATTGTCCACACACACACACACACACACACACACACACACACACACACACACACACACACACACACACACACAGTGAGGTATAGAGTTAAAAATAATCAAACGTATGATTGATGCCAGAGGTGTTGGTATCGTTGAGTGTGTGGATATCTGTATGCAGTCCTGAGGTGTTTGTACGTGTGTGTGTGTACTGTGTGTGTAATCAAACTGAAAACACGCATCACACAGAGGGGCCGCCAACCCAAAGAAGACTCGATGTACTGTGACCTCATAGCTGTTGGTGCAGAGAGCCAACATCAACTCGTGTGGGGGCCCTTTGTGGCCCTGGGTGAGGGCCCCGGGGAGGATGGGAGGAGGTGGAACCCAACGGGACGCAGCGTGGGGGCAAGAGCCTGCACGCAGGGAGCTGGCCTGGTATGCACCAGGACACCAGAGAGACAGATACCTTACGCATGAGACCCTTTCTCAGCCAGCGTTGTTCACCTATCAGTTATTTCCATGTAGGAATTGATTGATTCCCTTATGTGTCTTTCGGGTGTATGCAACATATTTGCTTTACCGCATCCCCATAGCAACTGTTTCAACAGAGACCCACAGCTGTCAATAAAGCAGGTTTCACCAGACGCACGCACGCACGCATGCAGGCACGCACACACACACACAGGGCATGCTCCACTGACCAGAACGGTGACCATAACATGCAGGGCTTAGGTCACGACGGCCAGGGCTGATTAGAAGGATGATTAGGTTTGTTTTGGCAACAGGCGGCGGTGCTGACTCAGAAAGTGAAGGAGTTAACAGCCACCTCCTGTGTGAAGCCTAATCAAAAGGTAAAGGCTTGTTAAGAGTTACCTGGACACCATGGCTTCTTTGGTCATTCTGTGGAGCCTCTGTCATTACAATAGCAATAGAGACAAGCTGTATACACTTTTGTTACTAGCAAATTCTCTGTTTCAAAACAGCCAGTCCCGTCAAAAGGTTAGATAGAAAATGCAACACGTATGGAAACAGTGTGTTCCTTTGGATGCATGCAACCATCGGTCCTTCATGCTAACGAGAGTCACATGGCCAACTTTGGGCATACACTGCCCCTGGAAGCGGAGTGCCTGTGGAAATGACGTACCGAGTGGGTCCGATAGCGCGGGTCCTGCGAGCCGTCGGCGTCAGACAGGGTGTTAAAGCCCTCCGTGATAAAGTAGAAACCTTATCATCCCCACAACGCCAACACCTCCAACTCCGCCGTGCCCTGACACTCTCCATAACCGAGTCCTTCCAAACATCCATCCGCCGCTTTTATGGGTGGACATGGATAACGCTTGGGCTCGCTGTGGCTAATTACCACCCTAGGGTGCATCGAGGCAAGTGGACGCCCCCCCCCCCCCTCTGAGAGGCTGACCCAGAGACGTGCGCTCTGGTCGATTGAGTCAGACTCCACTCGCTTCACACCGAAGTGAACAAGTCGACCCTCGCGAGGTCAACCGAGTGACTGAAGCAACCCGTGAACAGATGCTCGTAAGACTGCGCCTGTAAGACGCGTGCACACCTGCGCACTCGCACACACAGGCAGGCAGGCACGCAGGCATACTCACACACACACGCACACACACACGCACACACATCCACTAGGGTTTTATTGTACTCCCAGGAGCGAGCAGGGCTCATATTTTGACGAGGTGGTACCGCCTGTGGTTTAGTGAGTTCCTCTGTTACATCAAAGCCTGAGAGTGACCCACAGCCAGACTGTACCCCTTAACAGTCAGACGACTCTGAACCTCATAATAACCAGACAACCCTTTACCAGAACAGCAACACCACCGTGTACCTGCAATGCTGTGTTGTTGTTTGTGCGATGGTGTAAAGAAGTTCAGTCTAGATTCCCATGTTAATAATCGGTTGGAGATAGCTTTTAGGGGCAACAAGTCCTTGATTTGGATTGGCTGATGTGAACCGTCGGCACGTGAGAAAGAAAGGCTCCTCTTCACAATGGTGAAGAGTGTTCTAGGAGTAAGGTATGACTATTGAGATATTAGTGATAGAAGTGATTTTGTCTGGATGAAAAACACATGGGCCGTCGCCAGGTACAGAAGACCGGAACCCTGACTGATGATGAATCTCTCAGTGCTTTCTCTGTTTGGGCAGATTGCAGAGACAAGTGTTCTTCACTCTCCAGAGAGTGAAGAGGGACTGCTCATTCAGCTTGTGTTGGAGCCAGGAAGTTCATGCTGAGGACTTGTCTTTGAACATTTGTGGGCGGGCGGGCGGGTGTATATTCGAATGTCTGTCAAATATGCGTTCATCCATGTGTCGCGCATATACATCCCCGATATGTCTGTACTTGCGTATTTTTAAACGTACAATGCCAACAATTCCGACCGTGCCCGGGTATGTGTGTGCATGTGTCGGGGGTGCGTTCAGGGAGTGGGTCCCTGGGAACTGTTTGCTCGGAATGCAACGTGCAGGGTTCTGCGCTGCCCGGGGGGGGGGGGGGGGGGGGGGGGTGGCGGTTGGGAATGTGTACTAAACACACGATGAGAGCCTAAAGTGGCATGACCGCAAGCAGTGTTGAGTGACAGCAGGTGAGGTGCACACGCACGCCTCATAACCCGCGCCGCAGGCCTGTCCTTCTCCGAGTCTCCGGTGCGTGTGCACACACATGCAGCCGTCCACCTATGCGTTTCCTCACAGGGGGAGCGATTGCGTGTCTTTGTGTGAAAGCTCTCAACGTGTCGGCCTCATCTAAAAAATGCTGAAGGAACTGCACTCAATGGTCCTTTTTGTTCAGGCAATGTTTGGACAACCCTTAGCAGGTGATCAGTGGTGCCCTAGCCGGCTCTAAGGTCCCTTTGTTCAAGCGGGTTCATACGGGAAAGACCTGTACGGTCACATTTAGCTTCCTCCTTGGCTCAATTGTCTGGACTTGATTCGTTCTTTGGCTCTGTCCCTGGTTGTTTTTTTTCCATCTCGGATTTGATTTTGCTCTCTCTATTCTAACACTCTCTCTCGCTCTCTTCCACTGTCATGTTGGGCTGTCTCTCTTTGTATCATCTCAATCACCTTCACACAGTTTGACCAGCATAATAATAAGCTAATTGTACCTGTGTGCAGAGTCTCACATTTGGAGCCTGGTGCTTGTGATCAGCACCAGTCTTTTAACGACAATGCTGGCTCTTTTAGTCTTTATCGTTCATCGCGGAGCTTCTTCCCTCCTTCACACAGAGAGGGAGATGGTGTCCTGGAGATTGTTGGTGCGCCAGTATAACAGTTGAGCGGTTGTTCTGCCGGAGGTACGGCGGCAATGCCAAGCTCCTGCCCTTTCACCCATGGACCGCAGCTAGCGTCATGAGGACACAGAGGCTGCCCCATCTGCCTGGTGGTTTACCGTCTGTCGGTCTGTTCGTCTGTCTGTCTGTCCGCCTGTCCATGTAAATACATTTTTGAGTGTGTGTGTATGTGCCTGTGTGTGTCTGTGTGTGTGTGAATGCTTGTGTGTGTGTGTGTGTGTGTGTGGGTGTGTGTGGCTGATGTTCTCCTGTGTGTGTGTGTGCAGCTGTTTGCAGATACTGATAATGTATTCTAACGAGTGGTCGCCACACGTCAGCGACCTTTCAGGGAACCGACTTGGCAGTCAGTCAACCGTTATTCTTGCACTCGCTCAAGCAGACAGAATAGTCTGGTATTATGGTATGTTTTTAATAGGGTGGGTGTTAGACAGCTAGTTCCTTGTTTCCAGAGTCGTACTTCTCAGTTCTCAGATCAGTACTTCTCAGTTCTCTGCTTTGTTGCCCTTTTTTTTTATATGTGATACACAGCTGAGCAACACACAGCTTAACAGTCACCACTGTGTGTGTCTTTAGTGTGTGTCAGATCGTATGTGTGTGTGTGTGGGTGTGTGAGTGCCGCGTGCGGTACCTTCTCTTTCACAGCTGCTTCAAGTTAACAGCGACCTGGTCGGAGCGTGCATTATTCAAAAGCAGCACCTCCTTTTCTCTCTCTCTCCGCCTCCCTCTTCCGTTCCTCCACTCCCTCCCTTCGCTCTCGTATTTTTTTCTGCCGCGTTCAAACCAAAACATCCCCAGTGCGCCGTCTATTCTCCCAGCCGTTGAGTCAGCTGACAGTCCCGGCTTGGCCCGGGTCCAGAGGGGGGGAACTCTATCCCAGGTCTGAGCCCCAGTGCGGGCCTCTCCTCTCTCCGGGGTTCCCCCCCCCCTCGTCCGCCCCTCCCCTGGTTCCTCAGACTCGTGTTTTCTCCATATTTCACACCAGGCAGACCCGCCCATAGTGTAGTGGGGACGTCCATTCCGGCTCTCTCTCCCCCTGTCTCCTGGTCCTAGTGTGTTCTGTGGAGGGGCCGTGGGGTGGGACTATCACTACAGTGCTTTATCAAGGTCAAGGGTGACTGGGTGACATGACTGTGTCTCTAGGCAACAATGTGGAAGTCGAGAAAGAAATCCCCAAAGGTTTTAATTGTTATGAAGGAAGGACATATTTTCAAAATGATATATCAGAATAGCAGAGAGTGGATAAGATCTGAACGATTGAGACTATTAAACTATTAAAACTGGTGTTCCTAGCCTTTTATCACAAGAGCTCAGAAGAGGCTCTCTCTCTCTCTCTCTCTAAAGAGAGTTGCATCTCTCTCTTTCTCTTTCTCTTTCTCTTTCTCTTTCTCTTTCTCTTTCTCTCCCTCAGCCTCAGTCGTTCTCTAAGGGGAGGTGTCTCTCTCACTCTAAGGGTCTCTGGAACCTGAAGCATGTCTCTTTTCTTTGTCTCCACCTCTCTCTCCTTCAGGCCCCCCGGTTCCCCTTGTAGGGGCTGCGGTATGAGAGGAGCTGGAGGTGGGCTTCTCCCAGTGTCAGCGTGCCCTGCACAGCGTCCTGCACTGTTCCTCCCACCATAGCCCTCCACACGGTTCCATATAAGAACCTTGGGGTGTTTGAATTCCCCTCAGCCTGTCTCAGCTCACATATTGGAGGGGCTTGATGGCCAACCTGGCCCTCTGATGTGGCGTGGTGAACTCCACTTCAACTTCATCCGTCCCGCCAGAAGCCGGCAGGAGAGGAGAGATCATTAGAGATAAAAAAAGTCCCTGTGTTTAAGGAGAACTGTTGCAAGACTTACTCTACCACCTACGCCTGATCTTTAACCATTTACTTGCTTTGTGTGTATGTGTGTGTGTGTGTGTGTGTGTGTGTGTGAGTGTTTGAGGAGGGAAACCTACGTGTTTGTATTACTTTATGGCTCTTTTTTACCTTCATTCACAACTCGAGAATCATTACCTAGAATGTGTCACTGTGAATGTCAATGTGTCACACACACACACACACACACACACACACACACACACACACACACACACACACACACACACACACACACACACACACACACACACACACACACACACACACACACACACACACACACACACACACACACTCGCTCGGACCCCATGCATCCTTTAATCCTGGCGACAGATGGAATTAGTTGTAATTATGTGCTCATTAACTCCCGCCTATCCTGTAATCCCCCTTAAAGCAAACACACGGCTGCGTTGAGAGTCCATACATCATCGTCTCCTTTGTGCGTGTAACTGTTTACCGTATGGCTGCACGGTGCCATGTCTCGGAGCAGGAAGTAAGACTTAATGTCCTGACAAACGGTAGCGGAGGAAGTGAACAGCTCCTGGTGGATGGTTAACCCGCTGAGCCGAGGCGGTTGGAGGGACATTGTTGTCTGTCAATGTTTCACTCCTGTGTGTTACTAAGTCTCTTTCAACACCAACGGGAGAATCCCCCCTCCCCCCCCCCCCCCCCCCCCTCAACACTGACCCGGGGGTTAACAGTAGAATTAGCTCACCCAACAGTGACGTGAGAAATGGGGAGAAAGATAGCAGAGCAGCATTATCTTAATTACAACCGTTCTCACAGCCTTGTTCCATGCATTGACTAAATATGCTCTCGAAAATTAATGATAATAATTATTAATTTCAACCCCGATACGCATGCTGTTAAAACAGGGAGGCGTTTACAGTCGGTGGTGTCTCAGCAATGTCATCACTGGGGATGGAATCTGGTTGGATATGGATAGTATGAACATTATCTTATCACCTCACAAAAGGTATTTTAATATATGACAATTTGACATGAACCCTTTTTAACAGTTATGCATTTATAACATTGTGCATTGGTAATGTAACTAACATTACAAATACAACAAATTCTAAGCAATCCAGTTATCCAGTTATCCAGACAGTAAGCAAATACTTAACTAACCTGTAGTTTACTCATCCAATACAAAATCTTATTTGAAACAGATTTTTTTTAGTAGCAATCTGATATGCTCTTAGTAGAAGACCACTTGAAGTCCAAGTGTGTGTGTGTGTGTGTGTGTGTGTGTGTGTGTGTGTGTGTGTGTGTGTGTGTGTGTGTGTGTGTGTGTGTGTGTGTGTGTGTGTGTGTGTGTGTGTGTGTGTGTGTGTGTGCCCGCCCTGCTGCCAGGGAAGGGTTCCAGGTACCCGTATTGTTGACCATCTGTGCTTTCACAAACCACATTTCGCCCCCCCTTTTTACCCTTCGAAATTTCTTACCGATTGTCACATTAAACCTTGAATCGTCTATTTTATTTGATAATAATTTAATCGTAAACGCATCAGACGGTAGTCCGGGGACATTTAGACGGGCCTGTGTGTATGTTGTGTACGGCCGGTCCGCAGAAGAGGTCTCTGCCAGGTCAGACCTTGGCTGTGCTCGGGAGCGTGAAAGCTTTGGGTTTCCAACGGGCCCACGGGTGTGGCTGCTCATGCTGCTCTCCATGGAAACCCGGTCGTTACGTGTGTGTGTGTGTGCGAATGTACTCCTGCGCAGTGCGCACGTGGTTGGCGGGGTGACTTGCCGTGCATGTCAGAAACTGGACGTTAATCTATTTAAGACAGGGCCCATTCCTCATTCCTTTTCTTTTTATTGGCCGAAGATGACCATAGGATGGGTTCATAATTATACTGGGAGGCAGCTTTGCAGGGCTTTTGGTGGGGTTATAAAACCTTTATTTTTTATGTAGTGGTGGTGGTTAAGTAAAGAAACTTAACCGGACTGTAAGGTCACCAGGCATTAATGGATTGTGGCCCTTGGCTAGCTCTCCTTCCAAGCACGGCTTTCCTCTTATCTCAATCTGGATCCTATCCACCGGACTTGATTGATGTCGCACCGAGATTGCATTTGCGTAACCCCAGCCCTGATTGTTGGACTGAATCCGTTGGTGGGTCTTCTTGGCAGAACGTGGCAGATCGAGCTTTAGATAATGTCCCCCGTCCTGGAGCGCTGAAGGCGGCGCTGGCTGCTGCTCCTGGATGACCCTGACCTTCAGGAGGTCACGCTCCGTTTACATTGAGGGGACTTTGCTGACACTTTTATCCAAAGCGACTTACAACCATTGAGTCACCGATTCACACACCGACAGCGGAGTCAACCTCGCAGGGCGACAGCCAGCTGGTCAGGCGCAGTCAGGGTGAGGTGTCTCGCTCAGGGACACCTCCGCACACTAAGCTTGGAGGAGCCGGAGATCGAACTAGCAACCTTCCGGTCAACAGTCAACCTGCTCTACTCCCTGAGCTAATGCCGCTCCCTGAGTTCCACTTCCCTCCGCCGGCCCGCTGCGCTGGACGCGCCCGCAGCAAGGCACGCTGAGCCTCTCTTAACTCGTCATTTTGTCCGACGCGGCCTCACTTATGTTGTATCCCTCGGTGTATAATCAAGGGGATTTATGATCTTCTTTAGCCCCCCTGGTTTCTCTGAGCCAGACGGGCACTGCCCTGTTTTCCATTCTCCTGAATGTCATCAGCCGACGCACGCATCATCGGACACCATCTGATTTAGCCATTCCGGATCCTGCCATGCGACGGGGTGGATTTTAATAGGAATGGAAACTTCCTGTCCACTCGTGGCAGCAGAAACACTTTCCATCCACATTGGGTCGTAGTCATGTGAAAATAGAACTCTCCCCCCCCGCCCGAACCACGTATGTGGCGACACGTGGTCGATTGAGCCTCACGCTTGGAAGGATTCCTTTGCTCTGTTTTTATAGTTTTATCATTTTTATCAAACTGTCCATCCGTTGACACATGACTTGTGCCCTCAGGAACCCCTCAATCGGTCGTCTCTGCAAGAGGCACGGTACTCCTGGTTTGTTTCCTGCGAGCTCCTCATTAGTGAGAATGCATTGTTCACCCTCACCGGCACGAGGTCCCCACACGGTGCTCCGATTCCCCCTCAGCCTAGAGGGGAATTCAGCCTGAATAGCTTCATATTCATTTAGTTGCTAATTATGCATCTACTTAGTTCAAATCGGATAACTCCATTGATTGCCGGTTGATTGTCATTGTATCGTCTCTCTGATCGAGTGATTGGCAGCGATAGCCTCCTCAGTGGTCTCCTGGGACTATGGATCAGGTGATTAGTTCATTGGTTAACCAGCCCTTATGTCAAGGAGGAAGGAAACGGTAAACATGCCCTCTTCTTTCGCCAGCCGTCACCTTGTTGTAAATCCTCTCAACCAAGGTCGCGTTGTCAACCGAAGGCTATCAGCGTAAAGCTCATTCAGGAAGTCCCGACCGGCTGACATCGCCCCCCCTTTTCCTCCACACTGTAGCAAAAAGCATGGTTTATTGTTTTGGCCTCCACACTGTTTGCTGATGTTAGCTCAGGGAATAGGTTATCGACCAATCAAAGTCTGTTTTCTCGAGCTGGCAGGACTCCAGCTCCCGGCCAGCTCTGCCACGATGCAGCCCACGGGCTCAGCTCCGCTGTCTCCAGGCTTTCTCTGACCTGTTTGTGATGTGACCATCACATCATCACACACCCCCCGCCTCCCAGAGGCAGCAAACACACTGCGGGTGAACACAGAAGAAACATGAAACCCTGAGAA